>NW_017218048.1:0-12134 GCF_001704415.2 Capra hircus | reverse complement strand
TGCAGGGAAAACAGGTTTCCCTGGAATGGACTGCGAGACATCTGGGGACTCTGGAATGGTGGCACGACCCTGGAGTTCCTCTCGCCTTTCCTGTGAGAGCGCCGCCTCTTGAGAGTGCGAGCGAATTCCGGGAATGTCTTTCCGACACGCAGGGAAAGGATCCCTCCTCTCGAGCTAGGAGGCGGAAACGGGGCTCCTCTGGATGTGGGGACTCTCGTGCTTCCTCTCGAGTGGAGACGGGTATGTCGGGGAACTTCTTGAGTTGCAGCAAGGGTGTGAAGGACCCTTTGGAAGTTCCAGATGTTAGGTGTTATTAGCCTCGAGAAGCCTCAGCGGAAATGGGCCTCATCTGCCTGGAGGGGAGAACCTCCTGGATTTTCTCGAGTTGGGCAGGGCTCGACTTACGACGGGGACCTCAGCGACCCGGTGGCCTCAGGAAAGGCCAGTCCCCATGCGAGTTGCTCGGGGCCTCTCGGGATTCCTCTCCGTCGATGCTGGGCCTAAGACCTTGTGTGGAGTCGTGCCGGAACCTGATTCCTCTCCAGGAACCTGAGGATTCCTCTCCAGTGCTGACATGGATCTTGGGGTACTTCTGGAGTCTCCCAGGGGAGTCAGTCCTCGTCTCGAGTGGGGGCATGCACGTGCGCTTTCCTCCCGAGCTGTAGCAGCATTGTCCGCTTCCCTTCGTGGATCAAGGGATCTGTGGCTTTCCCTCGAGGCTTTCCCACGAGGCTTTCCCACGAGGCTTTCCCACAGGGCTGTCCCACGTGCCACCGTGGTGTGAGTCGATCCTCGGCTTGAAAGTCGAGGCAGTGCAGGGAAAACAGGTTTCCCTGGAATGGACTGAGACATCTGGGGGACTCTGGGAATGGTGGCACGACCCTGGAGTTCCTCTCGCCTTTCCTGTGGAGAGCGCCTCCTCTTGAGATGCGACGGGAACGCCGGGATTCTTTCCCGACCACGCAGGGAAAGGATCCCTCCTCTCGAGCTAGGAGGCGGAAACGGCTCCTCTGGATGTGGGCGGGACTCTCGTGCTTCCTCTCGAGTGGAGACGGGTATGTTGGGGAACTTCTTGAGTTGCAGCAAGGGTGTGAAGGACCCTTTGGAAGTTCCAGAGGTTAGGTGATTAGCCTCGAGACGCCTCAGCGGAAATGGGCCTCATCTCGCCTGGAGGGGAGAACCTCCTGGATTTTCTCGAGTTGCGGCAGGTGCTCTCGACTTACGACGGGGACCTCAGGGACCCGCTCTGGTGGCCTCAGGAAAGGCCAGTCCCCATGCGAGTTGCTCGGGGCCTCTCGATTCTCTCCGTCGATGCCGGGCCTAAGACCTTGTGTGGAGTCGGTGCCGGAACCTGAGGATTCCTCTCCAGTGCTGACATGGATCTTGGGGTACTTCTGGAGTCTCCCAGGGAGTCAGTCCTCGTCTCGAGTGGGGGCATGCACGTGTGCTTTCCTCCCGAGCTTTAGCAGCAGTGTCACGCTTCCCTTCGCGTGGATCAAGGGATCTGTGGTTTCCCTCGAGGCTTTCCCACGAGGCTTTCCACGAGGCTTTCCCACAGGGCTGTCCCACGTGCCACCGTGGTGTGAGTCGATCCTCGGCTTGAAAGTCGGAGGCAGTGCAGGGAAAACAGGTTTCCCTGGAATGGACTGAGACATCTGGGGGACTCTGGGAATGGTGGCACGACCCTGGAGTTCCTCTCGCCTTTTCCTGTGGAGAGCGCCTGCCTCTTGAGATGCGACGGAAACGCCGGGAATTCTTTCCCGACCACGCAGGGAAAGGATCCCTCCTCTCGAGCTAAGGAGGCGGAAACGGGGCTCCTCTGGAATGTGGGCGGGACTCTCGTGCTTCCTCTCGAAGTGGAGACGGGTATGTCGGGGGAACTTCTTGAGTTGCAGCAAGGGTGTGAAGGACCCTTTGGAAGTTCCAGAGGTTAGGTGTGATTAGGCCTCGAGACGCCTCAGCGGAAATGGGGCCTCATCTCGCCTGGAGGGGAGAACCTTCTGGATTTTCTCGAGTTGCGGCAGGTGCTCTCGACTTACGACGGGCGACCTCAGGACCCGCTCTGGTGCCTCAGGAAAGGCCCGGAGTCCCCATGGTAAGCTTGCTTCGGGGCGCTCTCAGGATTTGCCTCTAGCAAGCCAGTGTCGAGTGCCGGAGGCCTCAGTCTGGCTGTGGATTCCTCTTCCAGTCGTCGGGGCCGGACCTGGAGGATTCTCTCCAGTGCCTGAACCTGAGGTTGCTCTCCAGTGCTGACATGGACTTGTGGTACTTCTGGAGTCTCCCCAGGGGAGTCAGTCCTCGTCTCGAGTGGGGGCATGCAGTGCGCTTTCCTCCCGAGCTGTAGCAGCAGTGTCACGCTTCCCTTCGCGTGGATCAAGGGATCTGTGGCTTTCCCTCGAGGCTTTCCCAGAGGCTTTCCCACGAGGCTTTCCCACAGGGCTGTCCCACGTGCCACCGTGGTGTGAGTCCATCCTCGGCTTGAAAGTCGAGGCAGTGCAGGGAAAACAGGTTTCCCTGGAATGGACTGAGACATCTGGGGGACTCTGGGAATGGTGGCACGACCCTGGAGTTCCTCTCGCCTTTCCTGTGGAGAGCGCCTCCTCTTGAGATGCGACGGGAACGCCGGGAATTCTTTCCCGACCACGCAGGGAATAGGATCCCTCCTCTCGAGCTAGAGGCTGGAAACGGGGCTCCTCTGGATGTGGGCGGGACTCGCGTGCTTCCTCTCGAGTGGAGACGGGTATGTTCGGGGAACTTCTTGAGTTGCAGCAAGGGTGTGAAGGACCCGTTGGAAGTTCCAGAGGTTAGGTGTGATTAGCCTCGAGACGCCTCAGCGGAAATGGGCCTCATCTCGCCTGGAGGGGAGAACCTCCTGGATTTTCTCGAGTTGCAGGCAGGTGCTCTCGACTTACGTACGGGGACCTCAGGGACCCGCTCTGGTGGCCTCAGGAAAGGCCAGTCCCCATGCGAGTTGCTCGGGGCCTCTCGGGATTCCTCTCCCTTCGATGCTGGGGCCTAAGACCTTGTGTGGAGTCAGTGCCCGGAACCTGAGGATTCCTCACCAGTGGTGACATGGATCTTGGGGTACTTCTGGAGTCTCCCCAGGGGAGTCCGTCCTCGTCTCGAGTGGGGGCATGCACGTGCGCTTTCCTTCCGAGCTGTAGCAGCAGTGTCGCGCTTCCCTTCGCGTGGATCAAGGGATCTGTGGCTTTCCCTCGAGGCTTTCTCACGAGGCTTTCCCACGAGGCTTTCCCACAGGGCTGTCCCACGTGCCACCGTGGTGTGAGTCGATCCTCGTCTTGAAAGTCGACGCAGTGCAGGGAAAACAGGTTTTCCCTGGAATGGACTGAGACATCTGGGGGACTCTGGGAATGTGGCACGACCCTGGATTTCCGTCTCGCCTTTCCTGTAGAGAGCGCCTCCTCTTGAGATGCGACGGAAACGCCAGGAATTCTTCCCCGACCACGCAGGGAAAGGATCCCTCCTCTCGAGCTAGGAGGCGGAAACAGGGACTCCTCTAGATGTTGGCGGGACGCTCGTGCTTCCTCTCGAGTGGAGACGGGTATGTCCTGGAACTTCTTGAGTTGCAGCAAGGGTGTGAAGGACCCTTTGGTAGTTCCAGAGGTTAGGTATCATTAGCCTGGAGACGTCTCAGCGGAAATGGGCCTCATGTCGCCTGGAGGGGAGAACCTCCTGGATTTTCTCGAGGTGCGGCAGGTGCTCTCGAAGTACGACGGGGACCTCAGGGACCCACTCTGGTGTCCTCAGGAAAGGCCAGTCCCCAAGAGAGTTGCTCGGGGTCCCCTCGGGATTCCTCTCCCGTCGAAGCTGGGGCCTAAGACCTTGTGTGGAGCCAGTGCCGGAACCTGTGGATTCCTGTCCAGTGCTGACATGAATCTTGGGGTACTTCTGGATACTCCCCAGGGGAGTCAGTCCTCCTCTCGAGTGGGGGAATGCACGTGTGCTTTCCTCCCGAGCTGTAGCAGCAGTGTCCGTTTCCCTTCGCGTGGATCAAGGGATCTGTGGCTTTCCCTCGAGGCTTCCTCACGAGGCTTTCCCACGAGGCTTTCCCACAGGGCTGTCCCACGTGCCACCATGGTGTGAGTCGATCCTCGGCTTGAAAGACGAAGCAGTGCAGGGAAAACAGGTTTCCCTGGAATGGACTGAGACATCTGGGGGACTCTGGGAATGGTGGCAAAACAATGGAGTTCCTCTCGCCTTTCCTGTGGAGATCTCCTCCTCTTGAGATGGGACGGGAACTCCGGGAATTCTTTCCCAACCACGCAGGGAATGGATCCATCCTCTCGAGCTAGGTGGTGGAAACGGAGCTCCTCTTTATGTGGGCGGAACTCTCGTGCTTCCTCTCGAGTGGAGACGGGTATGTCGGGGAACTTCTTGAGTTCCAGCAAGGGTGTGAAGGACCCTTTGGAATTTCCAGAGGTTAGGTGTGATTTGCCTGGAGACACCTCAGCAAAAATGGGCCTCATCTCGCCTGAAGGGGAGAACCTCCTGGATTTTCTCGAGTTGCGGCAGGTGCTCTCGACTTACGACGGGGACCTCAGGGATCCGCTCTGGTGGCCTCAGGGAAGGCCAGTCCCCATTAGAGTTGCTCGGGGGCCTCTCAGGATTCCTCTCCAGTCGATGCCGTGGCCTAAGATCTTGTGTGGATTCGGTGCCGAACCTGAGGATACCTCTCCAGTGCTGACATGGATCTTTGGGTACTTCTGGAGTCTCCCCAGGGGAGTCAGTCCTCGTCTCGAGAGGGGGAATGCACGTGCGCTTTTCTCCCGAAGTGTAGCAGCGTGGTCACGCTTCCCTACGCGTGGATCAAGTGATCTGTGGCTTTCCCACGAGGCTTTCCCACAGGGCTGTCCCGCAGGGCTGTCCCACGTGCCACGGTGGTGTGAGTCGATCATGGGCTTGAAAGTCGAGGCAATGCAGGGAAAACAGGTTTCCCTGGAATGGACTGAGACATCTGGTAGACTCTGGGAATGGTGGAACGACCCTGGATTTCCTCTCGCCTTTCCTGTGGAGAGCGCCTCCTCTTGAGATGCGATGGGAACGCCGGGAATTCTTTCCCAAACACGCAGGGAAAGGATCCCTCCGCTCGATCTAGGAGGGGGAAACGGGGATTCTCTGGATGTGGGCGGGACTCTCGTGCTTCCTCTCGAGTGGAGACGGGTATTTCGGGGAATTTCTTGAATTGCAGCAAGGGTGTGAAAGACCCTTTGGAAGTTCCAGATGTTAGATGTGATTAGCCTCGAGACGCCTCAGCAGAAATAGGCCTGATCTCGCCTGGAGGGGATAACCTCCAGGATTTTTTCGAGTTGCGGCAGGTGCTCTCAACTTACAACGGGGACCTCAGGGACCCGTTCTGGTGGCCTCAGGAAAGGCCAGACCCCATGCGAGTTGCTTGTGGGCCTCTCGGGATTCCTCTCCCTTCGATGCCGGCGCCTAAGACCTTGTGTGGATTTGGTGCTGGAAACTGAGGATTCCTCTCCAGTGCTGACATGGATCTTGGGGTACTTCTGGAGTCTCCCCGGGGCAGTCAGTCCTCATCTCGAGTGGGGGCATGCACGTGCGCTTTCCTCCCGAGTTGTGGCAGCAGTGTGGCGCTTCCATTCGCGTGGATCAAGGGATCTGTGGCTTTCCATCGAGGCTTTCCCAGGAGGCATTCCCAGGAGGCTTTCCCACGAGGCTTTCCAACAGGGCTGTCCCACGTGCCACCGTGGTGTGAGTCGATCCTCGGCTTGAAAGTTTAGGCAGTGCAGGGAAAACAGGTTCCCTGGAATGGACTGAGACATCTGGGGGACTCTGGGAATGGTGGCACGACGCTGGAGTTCCTCTCACCTTTCCTGTGGAGAGCGCCTCCTCTTGAGATGCGAGGGAAACGCCGGGAATTTTTTCCCGAGCCGCAGGTAAAGGATCCCTCCATCGATCTAGCAGGCAGAAACAGGGCTCCTCTGGATGTGGGCGGGACTCTCGTGCTTCCTCTCGAGTGGAGACGGGTATGTCGGGGAACTTCTTGAGTTGCAGCAAGGGTGTGAAGGACCCTTTGGAAGTTCCAGAGGTTAGGTGTGAATAGCCTCGAGACGCCTCAGCGGAAATGGGCCTCATCTCGCCTGGAGGGGAGAACCTCCTGGATTTTCTCGAGTTGCGGCAGGTGCTCTCGACTTACGACGGGGACCTCAGGGACCCGCTCTGGTGGCCTCAGGAAAGGCCAGTCCCCATTCGAGTTGCTCGGGGTCCTCTCGGGATTCCTCTCCCGTCGATGCCGGGGCCTAAGACCTTGTGTGTAGTCGGTGCCAGAACCTGAGGATTCCTCTCCAGTGCCGACATGAATATTGGGGTACTTCTGGAGTTTCCTCAATGGAGTCGGTCCTCGTCTCCAGTGGGGGCATGAACGTGCTGTTTCCTTCCGAGCTGTAGCAGCAGTGTCGCGCTTCCCTTCGCGTGGGTCAAGGGATCTGTGGCTTTCCCTCGAGGCTTTCCCACGAGGCTTTCCCACAGGGCTGTCCCGCAGGGCTGTCCCACGTGCCACGGGGGTGTGAGTCGATCCTCGGCTTGAAAGTCGAGGCAGTGCAGGGAAAACAGGTTTCCCTGGAACGGACTGAGACATCTGGGGGACTCTGGGAATGGTGGCACGACCCTGGAGTTCCTCTCGCCTTTCCCTTGGATTGCGCGTCCGATTGAAATGCGACGGGAACGCCGGAAATTCTTTCCCGACCACGCAGGGAAAGGATCCCTCCTCTCGAGCTAGGAGGCGGAAACGGTGCTCCTCTGGATGTGGGCGGGACTCTCGTGCTTCCTCTCGAGTGAAGACGGGTATGTCGGGGAACTTCTTGAGTTGCAGCAAGGGTGTGAAGGACCCGTTGGAAGTTCCAGAGGTTAGGTGTGATTAGTCTCGAGACGCCTCAGCGGAAATGGGCCTCATCTAGCCTGGAGGGTAGAACCTCCTGGATTTTCTCGAGGTGGGACAGGTGCTCTCGACTTACGTCGGGGACCTCAGGGACCCGCTCTGGTGGCCTCAGGAAAGGCCAGTCCACATGCGAGTTGCTCGGGGGCCTCTCGGGATTCCTCTCCCGTCGATGCCGGGGCCTAAGACCTAGTGTGAAGTCGGTTCCGGAACCTGAGGATTCCTCTCCAGTGCTGACATGGATCTTGGGGTACTTCTGGAGTCACCCCAGGGGAGTCAGTCCTCGTCTCGAGAGGGGTATGCACGTGCGCTTTCCTCCATAGCTGTGGCAGCTGTTTGGCACTTCCCTTCGCGTGGATCAAGGGATCTGTGGCTTTCCATTGAGGCTTTCTCCAGGAGGCTTTCCCACGAGGCTTTCCCACGAGGCTATCCCTCGAGGCTTTCCCACAGGGCTGTCCCACGTACCACCATGGTGTGAGTTGATCCTCGGCTTGAAAGTCGAGGCAGTGCAGGGAAAACAGGATTTCCTGGAATTGACTGAGACATCTGGGGGACTCTGGGAATGGTGGCATGACAGGGAGTTCCTCTCGCCTTTCCTGTGGAGAGTGACTCCCGAGAATTCTTTCGTTATCACGCTGGGAAAGGATCCCTCCTCTCGAGCTATGAGACGGAAACGGGGCTCCTCTGGATGTGGGCGGAACTCTCGTGCCTCCTCTCGAGTGGAGACGGGTATGTGGGGGAACTTCTTGAGTTGCAGCAAGGGTGTGAAGGACTCTTTGGAAATTCCAGAGCTTAAGTGTGATTAGCCTCGAGACGCCCCAGCGGAAATCGGCCCATCTCTCCTGGAAGGGACAACCACCTGGATTTTCTCAAGTTGCCGCAGGTGCTCTCGACCTATGACGGGGACCTCAGGGAACCGCTCTGTTGGCCTGAGGAAATGCCAGTACCCATGCGAGTTGCACGGTGGCCTCTCAGGATTCCTCTCCCGTCGATGCCGGGTCCTAAGACCTTGTTTGGAGTCGGTGCCAGAACCAGAGGATTCCTCTCCAGTGCTGATATGGATCTTGGGGTACTTCTGGAGTCTCCCCACGGGAGTCAGTCCTCGTCTCGAGTGGGGGCATGCACGTGTGCTTTCCTCCACGAGCTGTAGCAGCAGTGTCACTCTTCCCTTCGCCTGGTTCAAGGGATCTGTGGCTTTCCCTCGAGGCTTTCCCATGAGACTTTCCCACGAGGCTTTCCCACACGGGCTGTCCCACGTGCCACCGTGGTGAAAGTCGACCCTGGGCTTGAAAGTCGAGGCAGTGCAGGGAAAACAGGTTTCCCTGGAATGGACTGAGACATCTGGGGGACTCTGGGAATGGTGTCACGACCCTGAACTCGTGGGAAAGACTTGTGGGAAAGCCTCGTGGGAAAGCCTTGTGGGAAAGCCTCGTGGGAAAGCCACAGATCCCTTGATCCACGCCAAGGAAAGCGTGACACTGCTGTTACAGCTCGGGAGGAAAGAGCACGTGCATGCCCCCACTCGAGACGAGGACTGACTCCCCTGGGGAGACTCCAGAAGTACCCCAAGTTCCATGTCAGCACTGGAGAGTAATCCTCAGGTTCCGGCACCGAATCCACACAAGCTCTTAATCCACAGCATCTACAGGAGAGGAATCCCGAGATGCCCCGAGCAACTCGCATGGGGACTGGCCTTTCCTGAGGCCACCAGAGCGAGTCCATGAGGTCCACGTCGTAAGTCAAGAGCACATGCCGCAACGCGAGAAAATCCAGGAGGTTCTCCCCTGCAGGGGAGATGAGGCCCATTCGTGCTGAGGCGTCTCGAGGCTAATCAGAGCTAACCTCTGGAACATCCAAAGGGTCGTTCACACCCTTGCTGCAACCCAAGAAGTTCCCCTGCATACCCGTCTCCACTCGAGAGGAAGCACGCGAGTCCCGCCCACATCCAGAGGAGCCCCGTTTCCGCCTCCTAGCTCGAGAGGTGGGATCCTTTCACTGCGTGGTCTGGAAAGAATTCCCGGCGTTACCGTCGCATCTCAAGAGGAGGCGCTCTCCACAAGAAAGGCGAGAGGAACTCCAGGGTCGTGCCACCATTCCCAGAGTCCCCCAGATGTCTCAGTCCATTCCTGGGCAACCTGTTTCTCCTGCACTGCCTCGACCTTCAAGATGAGGATCGACTCACACCACGGTGTCACGTGGGACAACCCTGTGGGAAAGCCTCGTGAAAAGCCTCGTGGGAAAGCCTCGAGGGAAAGCCACAGATCCCTTGATCCACGCGAAGGGAAGTGTGACACTGCTGCTACAGTTGGAGAGGAAAGCGCCCGTGCATGCCCCCACTCGAGACGAGGACTGACTCCCCTGGGGAAGACTGCCAGAAGTACCTCAAGATCCATGTCAGCACTGGAGAGGAATCCTCAGGTTCCGGCACCGACTCCACACAAGGTCTTAGGCCCGGCATCGACGGGAGAGGAATCCTGAGAGGCCCCCGAGCTACTCGCATGGGCCCTGGCCTTCCCTGAGGCCAGCACAGCGGGTCCCTGAGGTCCCCGTCGTAAGTCGAGAGCACCTGCTGCAACTCGAGAAAATCCAGGAGGTTCTCCCCTCCAGACGAGATGAGGCCCATTACCGCTGAGGCGTCTCGAGGCTAATCACACCTAACCTCTGGAACTTCCAAAGGGTCCTTCACACCCTTGCTGCAACTCAAGAAGTTCCCCGACATACCCGTCTCCACTCGACAGGAAGCACGAGAGACCCGCCCTCATCCAGAGGAGCCCCGTTTCCGCCTCCTAGCTCGAGAGAAGGGATCCTTTAACTGCGTGTTCGGGAAAGAATTCCCGGCGTTCCCGTCGCAACTCATGAGCAGGCGCTCTCCACAGGAAAGGCGAGAGGAACTCCAGGGTCGTGCCACCATTCCCCTAGTCCCCCAGATGTCTCAGTCCATTCCAGGGAAACCTGTTTTCCCTGCACTGCCTCGACTTTCAAGCCGAGGATCGACTCACACCACGGTGGCACGTGGGACAGCCATGTGGGAAAGCCTCATGGGAAAGCCTCGTGGGAAAGCTTGAAGGAAAGCCACTGATCTCTTGATCCACGCGAATGGAAGCGTGACACTGATGCTGCAGCTCGGGAGGAAAGCGCACGTGCAAGCCCCCACTCAAGACAAGGACCGACTCCCCTGGGGAGACTCCAGAAGTATCCCAAGGTTCATGTCAGTACTGGAGAGGAAGCCTCAGGAGCAGGCACCGACTACACAAGGTCCTAGGCCCCGGCATCGACTGGACAGGAATCCCGTGATGCCCCGGAGAAACTCGCATGGGGAATGGCCTTTCCTGAGGCCACCAGAATGCGTCCCTGAGGTCCCCGTCTTAAGTCGAGAGCACCTGCCGCATCTCGAGAAAATCCAGGAGGTTCCCCCTCCAGGCGAGATGAGGCCCATTTCTGTTGAGGCGTCTCGAGGCTAATAACACCGAGCCTCTAGAACTTCCAAAGGGTCCTTCACACCCTTGCTGCAACTCAAGAAGTTTCCCGACATACCCGTCTCCACTGGAAAGGAAGCACGAGAGTCCCGCCCACATCCAGAGGAACCCCGTTTCCGCCTCATACCTCGATAGGAGGGATCCTTTCCCTGCGTGGTCGGGAAAGAATTCCCGGCATTCCCGTCGCATCTCAAGAGGATGCGCTCTCCACAGGAAAGGCGAGAGGAACTCCAGGGTCGTGCCACCATTCCCAGAGTCCCCCAGATGACTCAGTCCATTCCAGGGAAACCTGTTTTCCCTGCACTGCCTCGAATTTCAAGCCGAGGATCGACTCACAACACGGTGGCACGTCGGACAGCCCTGTGGGAAAGCCTCGAGGGAAAGCCACAGATCATTTGATCCACGCGAAGGGAAGAGTGACACTGCTGCTACAGCTCAGGAGGAAAGCGCACCTGTATGCCCCCACTCGAGACGTGGACTGACTCACCTGGGGAGACTCCAGAAGTACCCCAAGATCCATGACAGCACTGGAGAGGAATCCTCAGGTTCCGGTACTGACTCCACACAAGGTGTTAGTCCCCGGCATCGAAGGGAGAGGAATCCCGAGAGGCCCCGAGCAACTCGCATGGGGACTGACCTTTCCTGAGGCCACCAGAGCGGGTCCCCCCATCGTAAGTCGAGAGCACTTCCAAAACTCGAGAAAATCCAGGAGATCTGCCGTCCATGCGAGATGAGGCCCATTTCCACTGAGGCGTCCGAGGCTAATCACAACTAACCTGTGGAACTTCCAAAGGGTCCTTCACACCCTTGCTGCAACTCAAGAAGTTCCCCGATATACCCGTCTCCGCTCGAGAGGAAGCACGAGAGTCCCGCCCATATCCAGAGGAGCCCCGATTCCGCCTCCTAGCTCGAGAGGAGGGATCCTTTCCCTGCGTGGTTTGGAAAGAATTCCCGGGCGTTCCCGTCGCATCTCAAGAGGAGGCGATCTCCACAGGAAAGGCAAGAAGAACTCCAGGGTCCTGCCACCATTCCCAGAGTCCCCCAGATGTCTCAGTCCATTCCAGGGAAACCTGTTTTCCCTGCACTGCCCTGACTTTCAAGCCGAGGATCAACTCACACCACGGTGGCACGTGGGACAGCCCTGTGGGAAAGCCTTGTGGAAAGCCTCTAGGGTAAGCCTCGAGGGAACGCCACAGATCCCTTGATCCACGCGAAGGGAAGCGCGACACTGTTGCTACAGCTCGGAAGGAAAGCGCACGTGCATGCCCCCACTCGAGACGAGGACTGACTCCCCTGGGTGACTCCAGAACTACCCCAAGATCCATCTCAGCACTGGAGAGGAATGCTCAGGTTCCGGCACCGACTCCACACAAGATCTTAGGCCCGGCATCGACGGGAGAGGAATCCCGAGAGGCCCCGAGCAACTTGCATGGGGAATGGCCTTTCCTGAGGCCATCCGAGCGGGTCCCTGAGGTCCCCCGTCGAAAGTCGAGAACCCCTCCGCAACTCGAGAAAAATCGAGGAGGTTCTCCCTCCAGGCGAGATTGGGCCCATTTGTGCTGAGGCGTCTCGTGGCTAATCACACCTAACCTCTGGAACTTCCAAAGGGTCCTTCACACCCTTGCTGCAACTCAAGAAGTTCCCCGACATACCCGTCTCCACTCGAGAGGAAGCACGAGAGTTCCGCCATCCAGATATCCAGAGGAGACCGTTTCCGCCTCCTAGCTCGAGGAGGGAGGGAT
>NW_017218047.1:0-12136 GCF_001704415.2 Capra hircus | reverse complement strand
ATCCGAGGAGTCAAAATCTTTATAATAGGACTGATTAAAAGTTTCATTTTTTGGGTCAATGCTTGCTGCTAAATTTTCATATCCTTTATTTTTAGATAGAGTTGGTATATTAAAAAAACAAGTAGTAGACCTGGTATTAGCAACATTAGATCTTTGAGTTAAGTACCTTCTTTGTTATAACCCACTGCACCTTTGTTCTATAGAGATGTAACTTTAATGCTTTAAGGAAATGCAGATTAAAGAAAAACACTTCAGAGGAAACAAAATTAACATTCATTAAGGAAGAGAGCCAAAAAGTGTTTAACAAGCCTCTTGGCCAGAAGATAATGTAAATCACCAGAGACCTTTTGTATACAAAATGATGTACAGAAAGAGTCTGGGGTGCGAACGCTACATAATTTTGTGTTACCCATTGAACTCCATGTTTTATCAAAAGTATAAAAGGCTTTATGAACAATAAAGGATGGGGCCAGTTTCTCGGACCAGTTTCTCGAACTAGTCTCTCGGCCTGGTTTCTTGGGACTCAGGCTCCCCCCGTGTTTTTCTCTCTTTCTTCTTCTCTCCCTTTCCTTCTCTCTGCTTTTTACTTTAACTTCAGGCTGAATCTCCACCAGGGGCGCGGAGGCTCGCCAGTCTACTTACTTGCCTGGCTGTTAAGACCTGCACGAAAGGGAGCTTAAGGCGCACCCTTAGATATTCAAGCAGGGGCTGGTGGCCCAACGTAGATGGTGAAAATTCCTTGTCTGGAATTTTATTGGTCTTCCACGTAAACCAAGCTATTCAGCCCTTTTCCTCCAGTTAATCTTCTTACTACACTATAATTTCTTAATCTAATCTTACATTAATAAATAAAAAAGACTTTCCACGACAACGCCGTCCATCCGTCGAATTCCCTGGATCCAGCGGGGCTGGACCCCGGCAGACTGAGATATCTGGGGGACTCTTGGAATGGTGGCACGACCCTGGAGTTCCTCCGCCTTTCCTGTGGAGAGCGCCTCCTCATGAGATGCGACGGGAACACTGGGAATTCTTTCCCGAACATGCAGGGAAAGGATACCTGACCTCGAGGTATGAGGCGGAAACGGGGCTCCTCTGGATGTGGGCGGGATTCTCGTGCTTCCTCTGGAGTGGAGTCAGGTATGTCGGAGAACTTCTTGAGTTGCAGCAAGGGTGTGAAGGACCCTTTGGAAGTTCCAGATGTTAGGTATGGTTAGCCTCGAGACGCCTCAGAGGAAAAGGGCCTCATCTCGCCTGGAGGGGAGAACCTCCTGGATTTTCTCGAGATGCGGCAGGTGCTTGACTTACTACGGGGACCTCAGGTACCCGCTCTGGTGGCCTCAGGACAGGCCAGTCCCCATGCAAGTTGCTCGGGGGCCTCTCGGGATTCCTCTCCCCTCGATGCCGGGGCCTAAGACCCTGTGTGGAGTCGGTGCCGGAACCTGAGGTTTCCTCTCCAGTGCTGACATGGATCTTGGGGTACTTCTGGAGTCTCCCCAGGAGAGTTAGTCGTCGTCTTGTGTGGGGGTATGAACGTGCACTTTCCTCCCGAGCTGTAGCAGCAGTGCAACGCTTCCGTTCGCGTGGATCAAGGGATCTGTGGCTTTCCCTCGAGGCTTTCGCACGAGGCTTTCCCACAGGGTTGTCCCACGTGCCATCGTGGTGTGAGTCGATCCTCGGCTAGAAATTCGAGGCAGTGCAGGGAAATCAGGTTTCCCTGAAATGGACTGAGACATCTGGGGGACTCTGGGAATGGTGGCACGACCCTGGAGTTCCTCTCGCCTTTCCTGTGGAGAGCGCCTCCTCTTGAGATGCGACAGGAACGCCGGGAATTCTTTCCCGACCACGCAGGGAAAGGATCCCTCCTCTCGAGCTAGGAGGCGGAAACGAGGCTCCTCTGGATGTGGGCGGGTCTCTGGTGCTTCCTCTCGAGTGAAGACGGGTATGTCGGGGAACTCCTTGAGTTGCAACAAGGGTGTGAAGTACCCTTTGGAAGATCCAGAGGTTAGGTTTGATTAGCCTCGAGACGCCTCAGCGGAAATGGGCCTCATCTCGCCTGGAGGGGAGAACATCCTGGATTTTCTCGAGTTGGGCAAGTGCTTTCCACGTAGGACGGGGACCACAGTGACCCGCTCTGGTGGCCTCAGGAAGGCCAGTCCCCACGCGAGTTGCTAGGGGGCCTCTTAGGATTCCTCTCCCGTTGATGCTGGTGCCTAAGTCCTTGTGTGGAGTCGTTGCCGGAATCTGAGGATTCCTCTCCAGTGCTGACATGGATCTAGGGGTACTTCTAGAGTCTCCCCAGGGGAGTCAGTCCTCCTCAGAGTGGGGGCAGGCACATTGGCTTTCCTGCCGAGCTGTAGGAGCAGTGTCACGCTTTCCTTCGCATGGATCAAGGGATCTGTGGCTTTCCCTCGAGGCTTTCCACAGGGCTGTCCCACGAGGCTTTCCCAAAGGCTGTCCCACGTGCCACCGTGGTGTGAGTCAATCCTCGGCTTGAAAGTCGAGGGCAGTGCAGGGAAAACAGGGTTTCCTGGAATGGACTGAGGCATCTGGGGGACTCTGGGAATGGTGGCACGACCCTGGAGTTCCTCTGGCCTTTCCTGTGCAGAGCGCCTCCACTTGAGATGCGACGGGAACTCCGGGAACTCTTTCCCGACCACGCAGGGAAAGGATCCTCCTCTCGAGCTAGGAGGCGGAAACGGGGCTCCTCTGGATGTGGGCGGGACTCTCGTGCTTCGTCTCGAGTGGAGACGGGTATGTCGTGGAACTTCTTGAGTTGCAGCAAGGGTGTGAAGGACCCTTTGGAAGTTCCAGATGTTAGGTGTGATTATCCTCGAGACGCCTCAGCGGAAATGGGCCTCATCTCGCCTGGAGGGGAGAACCTCCTGGATTTTCTCGAGTTGTGGCAGGTGCTCTCAACTTAAGACGGGACCTCAGGGACCGCTCTGGTGGCCTCAGGAAAGGCCAGTCCCCAAGCGAGTTGCTCTGGAGCCTCTCGGGATTCCTCTCCCGTCGATGCCAGGGCCTAAGACCTTTTTGGAGTCGGGGCCAGACCCTGAGGATGCCTCTCCAGTGCTGACATGAATCTTTCCGTACTTCTGGAGTCTCGCCAGGGGAGTCATTCCTCATCTCGTGTGGGGGCATGCACCTGCCATTTCCTCACGAGCTGTAGCAGCAGTGTCACGCTTGCTGACGTGTGGATCAAGGGATCTGTCGCTTTCCATTGAGGCTTTCCCACGAGGCTTTCCAACAGGGCTGTCCCACGTGCCACGGTGGTGTGAGTCGATCCTCGGCGTGAACGTCGAGGCAGTGCAGGGAAAACAGGTTCTTCTTGAATGGACTTAGACATCTGGGGGACTCTTGGAATGCTGGCAAGGCCCTGGAGTTCCTCTCGTCTTTCCTGTTGAAAGCGCCTCCTCTTGAGATGCGACGCGAAGGCCTGGAATTCTTTCCCGACGACGAAGGGAAAGGATCCCTCTTCTCGAGCTACGAGGCGGAAACGGGGCTCCGATGGATGTGGGCGGGACCCTCGTCCTTCCTCTCGAGTGGAGATGGGTATGTCGGAGAACTTCTTGACTTGCAGCAAGGGTGTGAAGGACCCTTTGGAGTTCCAGAGGTTAGTTGTGATTAGCCTCGAGACGCCTCAGCGGAAATGGGCCTCATCTCGCCTGGAGGGAGAACCTCCTGGATTTTCTCGAGTTGCGGCAGGTGCTTTCGAGTTTCGACAGAGACCTCAGGGACCCGCTCTGGTGACCTCAGGAAAGGCCAGTCCCCATGCGAGGTGCTAGGGGCCCTCTCATGATTCCTCTCCTGTCGATGCCGGGCCTAAGACCTTGTGTGGAGTCGGGACCGGAACCTGAGGATTGCTCTCCAGTGCTGACATGGATCTTGGCGTACTTCTGGAGTCTCCCAAGTGGCGTCAGTCCTCGGCTCGAGTGGGGTCATGCACGTGCGCTTTCCTCCTGAGCGCAGCAGCAGTGTCACGCTTCCCGTCCCGTGGATCAAGGGATCTGTGGCTTTCCCTCGAGTCTTCCCATGAGGCTTTCTCTCAGGGCTATTCCACTTACCACCATGGTGTGATCGATCCTCGGCGTGAAAGTCGAACCAGTGCAGGGAAAACAGGAACCTCCTTCCCCACAGTAGGGGGTACACTGTCCCCTTGGTCGTGTATCTCCAGGGCACTCGCGCTGGGGGTTGCCCGTGGATATGCGGGCCTCAGGCTCCACGTGAGAAAAGCCCCAAATGGCATTAGCTGCCAGTCCAGACTCTGGCCCCTCAGGTCTCTGGCGGAGCCTTGGGCTCCAGGCAACTCAAAGCCCTCGGGGTGGCACTCTGGGACTGCTGTAGGGAATGGACCAAGAGCCCACGGAGGAGTTGGGGAGGGGGCAGGGGGAAACAGAGGCGAGGACAGCGAGGGATCTAGGTGGAGGCGCTGGAGAGAGCGTCTGGTGTCCCAGAATGCCTCAGAGGAGCCAGCGGGGGACAGTCGAGGCCCAGGGACCTGTGGAATGTGAAAAGGCGGGAAATCCCAGAGCAAGGCAGGCTGGGAAAGGGGGCGTTGGTGGCCAATTCAAAGGGACCTAGGGGCGTTTCCTGGGCGGTGAGCTCCCTTGGCACTGCTGAGGGCCCCTGATTGATCCACCCGGGATTGATCCCACCCCCCGCTGAGAGGGAGGGCCACAAACCAAAGCCCCCCCAAAGCCCCACAAACTGCCCGCCACCCCAACGGGGATCTTGGCGGTCCGGGCACAGCCGTGCCCGGGAAAAGCCCACTCACTCCACGGACTCCGTCCAGGGTCTCTGCTTGGAAAGAGGCCAGGGGCGGCCCCCTCCATCTACCCACCCAAACCTTATTGACATCAATGGGGGCGGAGCCGCCTCCCGCTTTCCAGAGTCCTGAGCTGCTGGGTCCCCGCCCACTCGGCCAGCAGTCTGCAGCGTGCCCGTGTGCTTCTCCCACCATGGCTTCGTCCGGCTCCTCCAGCACCTCTAGCAGTACGTTTGCCCTCGGTCCCTGTGGTCGGATCACATCTCAGGGGATTTGCGGGTGGCCTGGGCAAGGGCTCTCGGCCAACGTGTTGACCCCCCTCCCACCCGAGAACGGCGGGGACCCATTGGCCAGGCCCGGGGTTCCGAGGCGTCAGGTGTGCCCAAATTCGGAGGGCCTGGCATCGTTCGTTCATCTTGCTCCTTTGGCACACGCATGGCTTCTCCGTTCTCTTTTCTGGGAAGACAGTGTTGTTTCAGGGGGCGTGCTGCGGGGGCGGGGGCCGGGGTTGGGTGGTGGTGGGAGCGGTGCTGTGCTGGGATGAGGCCCTTTATCCTCATATCTTCCTGTGGGAATGGGAGTCGGGGAGCTCTGTGGCCTTGCTGCCTTTAGTGGCTTCCTCTGCGCAGGGGCCTAGTGGCTTCTGCCTTTTGTCAGGCGTTACGGGGTTTGGGCTTCGCTTTGGTGGCCTTGGCCTTTGCCTTGGCCTGGGCCTTGGCCTTGGCCTTGCCCTTGGCGTTGCCCTTGCCCTTTCCTTGGCCTTGGGCTGGGCCTTGCCTTGCCCTTGAATTTGAACTTGACCTTGACCTTGACTTGACCTTGACCTTGAACTTGACTTTGAACTTAACCTTAACCTTGAACTTGACCTTGACCTTGACTTGAACTTGACTTGACCTTGAACTTGAACTTGACCTTGACCTTTGAACTTGAACTTGACCTTGACCTTGAACTTCAACTTGACCTTGAACTTGAACTTGACCTTGACATTGACCAACAACGGGAGACCTCGAGATTTGCTCAGAGCACCGGAGGTCCAGAAGCAGGGCCCTGTATCTCCCCCTTCCCTTTGTGATCATTGCAAAGAAATTCCTAGCTGATAGCGGAGTGCCCCTGAAGAAGCAAGCAGTGGGAGTGTGTTTGACACGACTGTGTGCCTTCCTGGCCTCATCTCCACAAGGGGCCTTTCCTCTCGAAGTAGGCCCCATGTCCCCTTGGGGAGGGTGTCATGCCTCTTTTCTCCTCACTGCCAAAGGGTGGAGCCAAGCTCGCTCTGTCAGAGGTACAAAAACAGCAATTGAATGGATTTTCAAGCTCTTGCTAGGCTGCACCCTTTCAGGGCCCACTTTACTGAAACAGGTGCTCTGTGGCCCCCTGGTTGGGTATGCAGGTTCACAAACAGGGTGAGATCCTGTCCAAGCCAAGAATTTTCCTGAAAGACCTAGGCTCACTAGAGCTCTCCTCCAGCAAAGGGGATAGAGGAGATGTATGGAGGAGTCTTTGCCTTTCCCTGTGAGTGTGGGGCTACTCCCTACGGCCCCAGCTCAGAGATAACTGCCTCTAAGAAAGGAATGGCAAGAAGCGCTATTCTTGGAGGTTGGGACAGGGAGTTCGCAGCATGTGGGGAAAGAAAGACTTCTTCGGGGAAGAAGAGGCAACCACCGGGGTGTGTTTGCAAGCCTCTATTTGGAAGGAACAGGTTTGCTTATACAACTCAAGACCTCCAGATCTGCTCAGAGGACTGAAGTTCCAGAGACAGGGCCATGTATCTTCCCTTCCCTTTGAGATCCTTGCAAAGACATTCCTAGCAGATCGTGGGAGTGCCCATGTAGAAGCAAGCAGCGGGAGTGTGCTTGACATCACTGGCTGCCTACCTGGGCTCAGCTCCTCAAGGGGCCTTTCTCTCCTGGTAGGCCCTATGTCCCCTTTGGGAGAGGGTGGTGCCCTCTTCCCTCCACACTGCCAAAGGGTGGAGGTGGAGCAAACTCGTTCTCTCTGAGGTAAAAAAAAAAGACAAATTGGATGGATTTTTAAGCTCTTGCTATGCTGCACCCCTCCAGGACCCACTCGAGCAAAACAGGTGCCCTGTGGCCCCTAGGTCGGGTATGCAGGTTCACACACCGGGTGTGATCCCGTCAAAGCCAAGAATTTTCCTGACAGACCTAGGCTCACTAGAGCTCTCCTCCAGAGGAAAGGGAGAAAAGACGTGTGTGTGGAGGTGGCTCTGCCTTTCCAGGTCCCAATCTCAGGGATAACTGCCCCTAAGAAAGGAAACTGCTGCTGCTGCTGCTGTTAAGTTGCTTCAGTCGTGTTCAACTCTGTGCGACGCCATAGACGGTAGCCCACTAGGCTCCCCCGTCCCTGGGATTCTCCAGGCAAGAACAGTAAGTGGGTTGCCATTGCCTTCTCCAATGCATGAAAGTGAAAATGAAAGTGCAGTCGCTCAGTCGTGTCCGACCCTCAGCGACCCCACGGACTGCAGCCTACCAGGCTTCTCCGTCCATAGGATTTTCTGAAAGGAACTGCAAGAAGCGCTTTTCCAGGAGGCTGGGAAAGGGAGTTCGCAGGATGTGGGGAAAGAGAGCCTCCTTCGGGGAAGAATAGGCGGCCACTTGTTTTGTGTTGCAAACCTCTATTTGGAAGGAACAGGTTAGCTTATACAAAGGGAGACCTCCAGATCTGCTCAGAGGACCGAAGTTGCAGAGGCAGGTCGGTGTATTTTCCCTTCACTTTGCGATCCTTGCAAAGACATTCCTTGCTGATAGATGATTCAGCAAGGGCCTTTGAGACTGTTGTTTTCTTTCCTAGGTTCAAAGATTCCTTCAGTTCCTAATATAGATATCCTAGAAATTATGTGACATCCGTGAAAATCTGATATGTCCTGGTCAAATGCTGTCAGTTATAATTCCAGTTATCATATTAAAGCATTTCAAGTCGCAGCAGTGACCAGATTACATTGTCAATTTCTATTTAATCAGGTTTTAACCATGTCCTCTATGGTTTCACACTGATGCCTTTGCAGAAATACTGCTACTTCAAGATATATGGAATATACTTTTTTTAAGCTTACTGATAATTTGTTTGTTTGTTTGTTTGTCTTCTGGTAAGCTTGGTACCAGATGGAATTTAGTCTCCTCTCTAGGTTAAGAGAACAAAGTTTTCTTAGAATGCAATTTTTGATAACAGACTATGAGTTTCTTTACCTTTCATTGATTTATAATTGTTTTCATCATCTGTTTTTTTTACAGATGTTTACATCTGTAAGTAAAGTAAATAAGCCTTATTTAAGATTTTGGTACATGTAGGATGGACTAAGCTTTCCCCACTCTTGCAAGTTCCCTTAACCCTTCAGATTCTTCTTGTGGGACCAAGATCTCACTTTCCTCCAGAGGGACAATCCAAGCTTTTTATTAGTTGATCTGCCCCCTGACATCAGAGTCAATTTGAGCATGAGTTGGCCTATAATTTAGGCATGAAACTATGACTACATAAAGAAAAGGTGACTTTATGATTCAGGGATGGCCATGATATGCCTTGCACTTCAGAGAAAATGGGTTAAAATGATTTTTTTTTTCTTCAAAACTGCACAGCCAGTTCTTTCAGCATATGCAATTGAAAACACCTAGTCATTAGGTCAGTTTTCATTCCAATCCCAAAGAAAGGCAATGACAAAAAATATTCAAGCTGCTGCACAATTGCACTCATCTCACACACTAGTAAAGTAATGCTCAAAATTCTCCAAGTTCACATGAACTGTGAACTTCCAAATGTTCAAGAGGGATTTTTAAAAAATGCAGAGAAACCAGAGATCAAACTGCCAACATCCACTGGATCATTGAAAAAGCAAGAGAGTTCCAGAAAAAAAGACATCTATTTCTGCTTTATTGACTATGCCAAAGCCTTTGACTGTGTGGATCACAATAAACTGGGAAAAATTCTGAAAGAGATGGGAATACCAGACCACCTGACCTGTCTCTTGAGAAACCTGTATGCAGGTCAGGAAGAAACAGTTCGAACTGGACATGGAACAACAGACTGGTTCTAAATAGGAAAAGGAATATGTCAAGGCTGTATATTGTCACCCTGCTTATTTAACTTATATGCAGAGTACATCATGAGAAACACTGGGCTGGAGGAAGCACACGCTGGAATCCAGATTGCTGGGAGAAATATCAAGAATCTCAGATATGCAGACGACACCACCCTTATGGCAGAAAGTGAAGAAGAACTAAAGAGTCTCCTGATGAAAGTGAAAGAGGAGAGTGAAAAAGTTAGCTTAAAGCTCAGCATTCAAAACTAAAATCATTGCATCCAGTCTCATCACTTCATGGCAAATAGATGGGAAAACATTGGAAACAGCAGCAGACTATTTTGGGGGGCTTGGAAATCACTGCAGGTGATGGCTGCCTCCATGAACTTAAAACATATTTATGACTTGGAAGAAAAGTGATGACCAAACTAGACAGCATATTAAAAAGCCGAGACGTTGCTTTGCCAACAAAGATCCATCCAGTCAAGGCTATGGTTTTTCCATATGTCATGGATGGATATGAAAGATGTACTATAAAGAAAGTGACAGCTGAAAATTGGATGCTTTTGAACTGTGGTGTTGGAGAAGATGCTTGTAGGTCGCTTAGACTACAAGGAGACGCAACCACTCCATCCTAAAGGAAATCAGGTCTGAATATACATTGGAAGGACTAATACTGAACCTGAAACTCCAATACTTTGGCCACTTGATGTGAAGAGCTGACTCACTTGGAAGTTGCTTTGATTTTCCTGTGAGTGTGGAGCCCTCCCTGGGCAAAGGGCCTCAGGGTCATTGCCACTGAATCACGACCTCCAAGCAAGCGCATTCCAGCTGTGTGACATTCAGGAAGCAGGAGACTGGGAAAACTATCTTCCTTAGAGGAAGGAAAGTCATCCACAGAGAGTGTGTTTTCAGGCCTCTCTTTGCAGCAAGTGTTTTGCTTCTCAGACATCAGAGCTGCAGGCTTGCTCTGAGGGCCTCAATTGCAGAGTCAGGGCTGTGTGTCTCACTGCACTTTCCAAGCATTGCAGACACATTCCTAGGTTGGAGCAGTGCTTCCCATGAGAAAGAAGCCTCGGGAGTGTGTCTGAGCGGGCTGAGTGCCATGCTAGGGTCACCTAGTCGAGGGCACCTTGCACATCCAATGGGCCCCAGGCGAGTAGCTATGGACCGGCCCTTCGGTTGAGATATCCCAAAGCAGGGAACAAAGCTAGCTCTGTCAGAAGGAGGAAAACAGCAATGGGATGGATTTTCAAGCAGTTGCTAAGTCACACCACGTTAGGGCTCCCCGGGAAAGAAATGCAAATTTTGGCCTCTAGGCCCAGTATCCAGATGTGTGCACAGGATATTTTCCCCACAGGATCCAAGAATGTTCCAGACAGACCTAAGCTCACTAGCTCTCTCCTGCAGAGGAAATGAAATATTGTTTGCTGAACCACGAAAAGATGCTGGGATTCTTGGCTTATGGAGGAGAAGAATTCAATCCAGGGCCCAAGACGAGGCTTGATTGCTCAGAGCTTTTGTGCAATAGAGTTTTATTAAAGGATAAAGGAGATAGAGAAAGCTTCTGACAGAGACATCACAAGGGGCAGAAAGCGTACCCCTTGCTAGTGTTGGTAATGGAGTTATATACTCTCCAATAAGTTATGACAACGAACAAAAGAATGTCTGGAGGTTGTAAAGACTCACTAGACCTACTCCCATAATTTACATTTTAAGATAACAGGATTAGCCAGAAGGTTTTTTCCAGAGACCGTCCTCAAGAAGGATGCATGATTGTTATATAATCCTAAGGAATGTAGAGGGAAAACAGTTTGTCCTTTCTTCCTCCTTGAGAATTCTAGACCCCTCTCTCCTTGGGGACCCTTGAACTTCTTAGAAACCTGCCTTGGCAATGACTCTCTCAGAAACATGATTGAACAGCCGTTTGGAGCTTCCTTTGACTTTCCCTGGAGGGAGGGAGCCCTCCCTGAGCACAGGGCCTCAGGGGCCATGGCCAATGAAAAAGAATCTCCCAGCAAGTGCTTTTCAGCCCTGTGTGGCTCTCAGCCCACAGGAGGCTGAGAAAACTCTCTTCCTTGGAGGAAGGAAAGGCAGCCCAGAGTGTGTTTTCAGGCCTGTATCTTGCAGCAAGTGTTTGGCTTGTTAGACAGGAGACCTGCAGGCCTGTTCCAACAGACTCAAATGCCAGAATCAGGGCCTTGTGTCTCCCTGCAGTTTCCTGGCCTTGCAAACACATTCCTAGGTGAGAGCAGTCCTGCCCATGGGAAGCAGGCTGCGGGAGTGTGTCTGAGGGGGCCAGGTGTCATGCTGGGGTCACCTGGTCGAGGGCACCTTGCACCCAATGGACCCCAGGCAAGGAGTTGCAGGCCACCACCTTGCTTCTGAAATCCCAAAATGGGGAGCAAAGCTCGCTCTGTCAGAGGAAGAAAACAGCAACAGGATGGATTTTCAAGCAGTTGCTAGGCTGTACTGCGTTAGGGCTCCAAGGAAGGAAAATGCGAATTTTAGCCCTACGACTGTATCCAGGTGGGCTCCCAGGATGATTTCCCCGCAGGATCCAAGAACGTTCCAGACAGACCTGGGCTCACTAGCTCCCTCCTGCAGAGGAAACATGAGAGAACAGCTGTTTGGAGGTTGCTTTGACTTCCCCGGGGGTAGGATCCCTCCCTGGGTGCAGGGCCTCAGGGGCCATTGCCGCTGAGAAATGCCCTCTAAGCCAGACCTTTGCAGCCTTGTATGACTCAGCACGGAGGAGACTGGAAAAGCTCTCTTCCTTGGAGGAAGGAAAGGCAGCAGCCCCAGAGAGTGTTTTTCACACCTGTATCTTGCAGCAAGTGTTTGGCGTCTCAGACGTCAGACCTCCAGGCCTGCTCCAAATGCCTCAGTTCCAGTGTCAGGGCCGTGTGTCTCCCTGCATTTTCTGAGCCTTTTGGAACACATTCCTAGGTCAGAACAGTCCTGCCCATGGGAAGGAGGCTGCGGGAGTGTGTCTGGGGGTCGGGTGCCATGCTGGGTCCAATAGACCCGGTACCTCCAATAGACCCCAGGACAACAGCGGGGGGCTCCCCCTGGCTTCCGAAATGCCAAAGCGAGAGAAGCAAAGCTAGCTCTATCAGAAGGAAGAAAAGAGCAATCGGATGGATGTTCAGGCTGTTGCTGGTCCGCCACCAACTTCAGGGTCCCCCCCGAGAGAAAAGGCACCCTGTGGCCCCTAGGTCCGATATGCAGGTTAACACACAGGGTGTGTCCCCATAGGAGCCAAGAATTTTCCTGACAGACCTAGGCTCACTAGAGCTCTCCTACAGGGCAAAAGGGTAGAACAGACTGTGGATGTGACTCTG
>NW_017218046.1:0-12136 GCF_001704415.2 Capra hircus | reverse complement strand
TTTTCCTTGCACTGCCTCGACTTTCAAGCCGAGGATTGACTCACACCACGGTGGCACGTGGGACAGCCCTGTGGGAAAGCCTCGTGGGAAAGCCTCATGGAAAGCCTCGAGGGAAAGCCACAGATCGCATGATCCACGCAAAGGAAGCGTGACACTGCTGCTACAGCTCGGGAGGAAAGCGCACGTGCATGCCCCCAGTCGAGACGAGGACTGACTCCCCTGGGAGACTCCAAAAGTACCCCAAGATCCATGTCAGCACTGGAGAGGAATCCTCAGGTTTCCGTTCACCGACTCCACACAAGGTCTTAGGCCCCGGCATTGACAGGAGAGTAATCCCAAGAGGCCCCCGAGCAACGCACATGGGGACTGGCCTTTCTTGAAGCCACCAGTCTGGTCCTGAGGTCCCCGTCGTAAGTCGAGAGCACCTGCCGCTACTCGAGAAAATCCAGGAGGTTCTCCCCTCCAGGTGAGATGAGGCCCATTTCCGCTGAGGCGTCTCGAGGCTAATCACACCTAACTTCTGGAACTTCCAAAGGGTCCTTCACACCCTTGCTGCAACTCAAGAAGTTCCCCCGACATACCCGTCTCCACTCGAGAGGAAGCACGAGAGTCCCGCCCTCATCCAGAGGAGCCCCGTTTCCGCCTCCTAGCTCGAGAGGAGGGATCCTCCCATGCGTGGTCGGGAGAGAATTCCCAGGGTTTCCGTTCGCATCTCAAGAGGAGGCGCTCTCCACAGGAAAGGCGGAGAGGAACTCCCAGGGTCGTGCCACCATTCCCAGAGTCCCCCAGATGTCTCAGTCCATTCCAGGGAAACCTGTTTTCCCTGCACTGCCTCGACTTTTCAAGCCGAGGATCCACTCACACCACGGTGGCACGTGGGACAGCCCTGTGGGAAAACCTCCTGGGCAAGCCTCGAGTGGAAGCCACAGATCCCTTGATCCACGTGAAGGGAAGCGTGACACTGCTGCTACAGCTCGAGAGGAAATCGCACGTGCATGCCCCCATTCGAGACGAGGACTGACTCCCCTGGGGAGACTCCAGAAGAACCCCAAATCCATCTCAGCACTGGAGAGGAATCCTCAGGTGCCGGCAGCGACTCCACAAAAGGTCTTAGGCCCGGCATCGACGGGAGAGGAATCCCGAGAGGCCCCCGAAAAACTCGCATGGGGACTGGCCTTTCCTGAGACCACCAGAGCCGGTCGCTGAGGTCCTCGTCGTAAGTCGAGAGCACCTGCCACAACTCGAGAAAATCCAGGAGGTTCTCCCCTCCAGGCCAGATGAGGCCCGTTTCCGCTGAGGCGTCTCGAGGCTAATCACACCTAACCTCTGGAACTTCCAAAGGGTCCTTCACACCCTTGCTGCAACTCAAGAAGTTCCCCGACATACCCGTCTCCACTCGAGAGGAATCAGGAGAGTCCCACATTCATCCAGAGGAGCCCCGTTTCCGCCTCCTAGCCTGAGAGGAGGGATCCTTTCCCTGCGTGGTCTGGAAAGAATTCCCGGAGTTCCCGTGGCATCTCAAAAGGAGGCGCTCTCCACAGGAAATGCGAGAGGAACTCCTGGGTCGAGCCACATTCCAGAATCCCCCAGATGTCTCAGTCCATTCCAGGGAAACCTGTTTTCCCTGCACTGCGTCGACTTTCAAGCAGAGGACTGACTCACACCACGGTGGCACGTGGGACAGCCCTGTGGGATAGCCTCGTGGGAAAGCCTCGTGGGAAAGCTCGTGGGAAAGCCTCCTTGAAAAGCCACAGATCCCTTGATCCAGGCGAATGGAAGCGCGACACTGCTGCTACAGCTCGGGAGGAAAGCGCACGTGCATGCCCCCACTCGAGACGAGGACTGACTCCACTGGCGAGACTCCAGAAGTACCCCAAGATCCATGTCAGCACTGGAGAGGAATCCTCAGGTTCCGGCACCGACTCCACACAAGATCTTAGGCCCCGGCATCGACGAGAGAGGAATCCCGAGAGGCCCCCGAGCAACTCGCATGGGGACTGGCCTTTCCTGAGGCCACCAGTGTTGGTCCCTGAGGTCCCCGTCCTAAGTCGAGAGCACCTGCCGCAACTCGAGAAAATTCAGGAGGTTCTCCCCTCCAGGCGAGATGAGGCCCATTTCTGCTGAGGCGTCTCGAGGCTAATCACACCTAACCTCTGGAGCTTCCAAAGGGTCCTTCACACCCTTGCTGCAACTCAAGAAGTTCCCCGATATACCCGTCTCCACTCGAGAGGAAGCACGAGAGTTCTGCCCACATCCAGAGGAGGCCCGTTTCTGCCTCCTTGGTCAAGCGGAGGGATCCTTTCCCTGCGTGGTCGGGAAAGAATTCCCGGCGTTCCCGTCGCGTCTCAAGAGGAGGCACTCTCCACAGGAAACGCGAGAGGAACTCCAGTGTCGTGACACCAGTCCCAGAGTCCCCCAGATGTCTCAGTCCATTCCAGGGAAACCTGTTTTCCTTGCACTGCCTCGACTTTCAAGCCGAAGATCGACTCACACCACGGTGGCACGTGGGACAGCCCACTGGGAAAGCCTCGTGGGAAAGCCTCGTGGGAAAGCCTCGTGGGAAAGCCACAGATCCCTTGATCCACGCGAAGGGGAGCATGACAGTGCTGCTACAGCTCGAGACGAGGACTGACTCCCCTGGGGAGACTGCAGAAATACCCCAAGATCCATTGCAGCACTGGAGAGGAATCCTCAGGTTCCGGCACCGATTCCACACAAAGTCTTAGGCCCCGGCATCGACGGGAGAGGTTCCCGAGAATCCCCCGAGCAACTTACATGGGGACTGGCCTTTCATGAGGCCACCAGAGCGGGTCTCTGAGGTCCAAGTCGTAAGTCGAGAGCTCCTGCTGCAACTCGAGAAAATCCAGGAGGTTCTCCCCTCCAGGCGAGATGTGGCCCATATCCGATGAGGCATCTTGATGCTAATCAACAAGCGTCTGGAACTAACAAACGGGCCTTCAAACCCTAGCTGCAACTCAAGAAGTTCCCCGAAATACCCCTCTCCACTCGAGAGGAAGCACGAGATTCTTTCCCACATCCAGAGGAGCCCGTTTCAGCCTCATAGCTCGAGAGGAAGGATCCTTTCCCTGCGTTATCCGGAAAGAATTCCCGGCGTTCCCCTCGCATCTCAAGAGGAGGCGCAACCACAGGAATGGCGATAGGAACTCCAGGGTCTTGCCACCATTCCCAGAGTCCCCCAGATGTCTCAGGCCATTCCAGGGAAACCTGTTTCCCTTCACTGCCTCGACTTTCAAGCCGAGGATTGACTCACACCACGGTGGAACGTGGGACAGCCCTGTGGGAAAGCCTCGTGGGAAAGCCTCGTGTGAAAGCCTCAAGGGAAAGCCACATAATCCTTGATCCACCCGAAGGGAAGCGCGACAATGCTGCTACAGCTCGGGAGGAAATCGCACGTGCATGCCCCCACTCGAGACGAGGACTGACTCCCCTGGGGAGACTCCAGAAGTACCCCAAGATCCATGTCAGCACTGGAGAGGAATCCTCAGGTTCCGGCACCCACTCCACACGAGATCGTAGGCCCCGGCATCGACGGGAGAGGAATCCCGAGAGGCCCCGAGCAACTCGCATAGGGATTGGACTTTCCAAAGGCCACAAGAGCAGGTACCTGAGGTCCCCGTCGTAAGTCGAGAGCACCTATCGCAACTCGAGAAAATCCTGGAGGTTCTCCCTTCCAGGCGAGATGAGGCCCATTTCCACTGAGGCGTTTTGAGGCCAATCACACCTAACCTCTGGAACTTACAAAGGGTCCTTCACATCCTTACTGCAACTAAAAAAGTTCACCGACATACCCGTCTCCACTCGAGAGGAAGCTCGAGAGTCCCGCCCACATCCAGAGGAGCCCCGTGTCCGCCTCCTAGCTCGAGAGGAGGGATCCTTTCCCTGCGTGTTCGGGAAAGAATTCCCGGCATTCCGGTCGCATCTCAAGAGGAGGCTCTTTCGACAGGAAAGACGAGGGGAACTCCAGGGTCGTGACACCATTACCTGAGTCCCACAGATGTCTCAGTCCATTCCAGGGAAATGTGTTTTCCCTGCACTGCCTCGACTTTCAAGCCGAGCATCGACTCACACCACGGTGGCACGTGGGACAGCCCTATGGGAAAGCCCCGTGGGAAAGCCTCGTGGTAAAGTCTCGAGGGAAAGCCACAGATCCCTTGATCCACGCGAAGGGAAGCGAGACTCTGCTGCTACAGCTCTGGAGGAAAGCGCACGTGCATGCCCCCACTCGGGACGAGGACTGACTCCCCTGGGGAGACTCCAGAAGTACCCCAAGATCCATGTCAGCACGGGACAGAAATCCTCAGGTTCCGGCACCGACTCCAAACAAGATCTTAGGCCCCGGCATCGACGAGAGAGGAATCCCGAGAGGCCCCCGAGCAACTCGCATGGGGACTGGCCTTTCCTGAGGCCACCAGAGTGACTCCCCAGGGGAGTGGATCCCTAGCAGTGTCATGCTTCCCTTCGCGTGGATCAAGGAATCTGTGGCTTTCCCTCGAGGCTTTCCCACGAGGCTTTCCCAGTGGGCTGTCCCACGTGCCACCGTGGTGTGAGTCGATCCTAGGCTTGAAAGTCAAGGCAGTGCAAGGAAAACAGGTTTCCCTGGAATGGACTGAGACATCTGTGGAACTCTGGAATGGTGGCACGACACTGGAGTTCCTCTCTCGTTTCCTGTGGAGAGTGCCCCGAGCAACTTGCATGGGGACTGGCCTTTCATGGGGCAACAGAGCGGGTCTCTGAGGTCCAAGTCGTAAGTCGAGAGCTCCTGCTGCAACTCGAGAAAATCCAGGAGGTTCTCCCCTCCAGGCGAGATGTGGCCCATATCCGATGACGCGTCTCGAGGCTATTCAACAAGCGTCTGGAACTAACAAACGGGCCTTCAAACCCTAGCTGCAACTCAAGAAGTTCCCCGAAATACACCTCTCCACTCGAGAGGAAGCAGGAGAGTCCCGCCCACATCCAGAGTAGCCCCGTTACTGCCTCCTAGCTCGAGAGGAGGGATCCTTTCACTGAGTGGACGGTCAAGTATTCCCGGAGTTCCCGACTCATCTCAAGAGGAGGCGCTATCCACAGGAAAGGCGAGAGGAACTCCAGATTCGTGCACCCATTCCCAGAGTCCCCCAGATGTCTCAGTCCATTCCAGGGAAACCTGCTTCCCTACACTGCCTCGACTTTCAGGACGAGGATCCACTCACACCACGGTGGCACTTGGCACAGCCCTTAGGGAAATCCTCGAGGGAAAGCCACAGATCCCTTGATCCATGCAAAGAGAAGCGTGACACTGCTGCTACAGCTTGGGAGGAAAGCGCACGTGCATGCCTCCACTCGAGATGAGGACTGACTCCCCTGGGGAGACTCCAGAAGTACCCCAAGATCTATGTCAGCACTGGAGAGGAATCCTCAGGTTCCGGCACCGACTCCACACAAGGTCTTAGACCCCGGCATCGACGGGAGAGAAATCCCGAGAGGCCCCCGAGCAACTCGCATGGGGACTGGCCTTACCTGAGGCCACCAGAGCGGGTCCCTGAGGTCCCCGTCTTAAGTCGAGAGCACCTGCACCAACTCGAGAAAATGCAGGAGGTTCTCCCCTCCAGGGGAGATGAGGCCCATTTCCTCTGAGGCGTCCCCAGGCTAATTACACCTAACCTCTGGAACTTCCAAAGGGTCCTTCACATCCATTGCTGCAACTCAAGAAGTTCCCCGACGTACCCGTCTCCACTCGAGAGGAAGCACGAGAGTCCCGCCCACATCCAGAGGAGCCCCGTTTCCGCCTCATAGCTCGAGAGGAGGGATCTTTCCCTGCGTGGTCGGGAAAGAATTCCCGGCGTTCCCGTCGCATCTCAATTGGAGGCGCTCTCCACAGGAAAGGAGAGAGGAACTCCAGGGTCGTGCCACCATTCCCAGAGTCTTCCAGACGTCTCAGTCCATTCCTGGGAAATCCTGTTTTCCCTGCACTGCCTCGACTTTCAAGCCAAGGATCGACTCACACCTCGGTGGCACGTGGGACAGCCCTGTGGGAAAGCCTGGTGGGAAAGCCTCGTGGGAAAGTCTCGTGGGAAAGCCTCATGGGAAAGCCTCGTGGGAAAGCTTCGAGGGAAAGCCACAGATCCCTTGATCCACGCGAAGGGAAGCGTGACACTGCTGCTGCAGCTCGGGAGGAAAGCGCACGTGCATGCCCCCACTCGAGACGAGGACTGACTCCCCTGGGGAGACTCCAGAAATACCCCAAGATGCATGTCAGCACCTGGAGAGGAATCCTCAGGTTCCGGCACCGACTCCACACAAGATCTTAGGCCCCGGCATCGACGGGAGAGGAATCCTGAGAGGCCCCCGAGCAACTCGCATGGGGACTGGCCTTTCCTGAGGCCACTAGAGCGGGTCCCTGAGGTCCCCGTCGTAAGTCGAGAGCACCTGCCGCAACTCGAGAAAATACAGGAGGTTCTCCCCTCCAGGCGAGATGAGGCCCATTTCTGCTGAGGCGTCCTGAGGCTAATCACACCTGACCTCTGAAACTTCCAAAGGATCCTTCACACCTTTGCTGCAACTCAAGAAGTTCCCTGACATACCCGTCTCCACTCGAGAGGAAGCACGAGAGTCCCGACCACATCCAGAGGAGCCCCGTTTCCACCTCCTAGCTCGAGAGGAGGGATCCTTTCCCTGCGTGCTCGAGAAAGAATTCCCGGCGTTCCCGTCGCATCTCAAGAGGAGGCGCTCTCCACAGGAAAGGCGAGAGGAACTCCGGGGTCATGCCAGCATTCCCAGAGTTCCCCAGATGTCTCAGTCCATTCCAGGGAAACCTGTTTTCTCTGCACTGTTTTGACTTTCAAGCCGAGGATAGACTCACACCACGGTGGCACGTGGGACAGCCCTGTGGGAAAGCCTCGTGGGAAAGCCTCGTGGGAAAGCCTCGAGGGAATGCCACAGATCCCTTGTTCCACGTGAAGGAAAGGGTGACACTGCGGCTACAGCTCAGGAGGAAATCGCACGTGCATGCCCCCACTCGAGACGAGGACTGACTACCCTGGGGAGACTCCAGAAGTACCCCAAGATCCATGTCAGCACTGGAGAGGAATCCTCAGGTTCCGGCACTGACTCCACACAAGGTTTTAGGCCCCAGCATCGACGGGAGAGGAAACCTTAGAGGCCCCCGAGAGTCCCCCGAGCAACTCGCATGGGGACTGGCCTTTCCTGAGGCCACCAGAGCGGGTCCCTGAGGTCCCCGTCGTAAGTCGAGAACAGCTGCCCCAACACGAGAAAATCCAGGAGGTTCTCCCATCCGGGCGAGATGAGATCCAATTCCGCTGAGGCGTCTCCAGGCTTATAACACCTAAACTCTGGAACCTACAAAGGGTCCTTCACACCATTGTTGCAACTCAACAAGTACCCCGACATACCCGTTTCCACTCGAGAGGAAGCACGAGAGTCCTGCCCACATCCAGAGGAGCCCCGTTTCCGCCTCCTAGCTCGAGAGGAGGGATCCTTTCCCTGCGTGGTCGGGAAAGAATTCCCGGCGTTCCCGTCGCATCTCAAGAGGAGGCGCTCTTCACAGGAAAGGCGAGAGGAACTCCAGGGACGTGCCACCATTCCCAGAGTCCCCCAGATGTGTCAGTCCATTCAAGGGAAACCTGTTTTCCCTGCACTGCCTCGACTTTCAAGCCGAGGATCGACTCACACCACGGTGGCACTTGGGACAGCCCTGTGGGAAAGCCTCGTGGGAAAGCCTCGTGGGAAAGCCTCGAGGGAAAGCCCCTGATCCCTTGATCCTCGCGAAGGGAAGCGTGACACTGCTGCTACAGCTCGGAAGGAAAGCGCACGTGCATGCCCCCACTCGAGACGAGGACTGACTCCCCTGGGGAGACTCCAGAAGAAGCCCAGGATCCATGTCAGCACTGGAGAGGAATCCTCAGGTTCTGGCACCGATTCCACGCAATGTCTTAGACCCCGGCATCGACGGGAGAGGAATCCCGAGAGGCCCCTACGCAACTCGCATGGGGACCTGGCCTTTCCTGAGGCCACCAGAGCGGGTCCCTGAGGTCCCCGTCGTAAGTCGAGAGCACCTGCCGCACACTTGAGAATATACATTAGGTCCTCCCCTCCAGGCGACATGAGGCCCATTTCCGCTGAGGCGTCTCCAGGCTAATCACTTCTAATAACTGGAACTTCCAAATGGTCTTTCACACCATTGCTGCAACTCAAGAAGTTCCCCGACATACCCGTCTCCACTTGAGAGGAAGCACGAGAGTCCCGGCCACATCCAGAGGAGCCCCGATTCCGTCTCCTAACTCGAGAGGTGGGATCCTTTCCCTGCGTGGTCGGGAAAGAATTCCTGGCGTTCCCGTCGCATCTCAAGAGGAGGCGATCTCCACAGGAAAGTCGAGAGGAACTCCAGGGTCGTGCCACCATTCCCAGAGTCAACCAGATGTCTCCGTCCATTCAGGGAAACCTGTTTTCCCTGCACTGCCTCGACTTTCAAGCCGAGGATCGACTCACACCACGGTGGCACATGGGACAGCTCTGTGGGAAAGCCTCGTGGGAAAGCCTCGGAGGGAAAGCCCCTCATCCCTTGATCCACGGGTAGGGAAGCGTGACACTGCTGCTACAGATCGGGAGGAAACCACATGTGCATGCCCCCACTCGAGACGAGGACTGACTTCACTGGGGAGACTACAGAAGTACCCCAAGATCCATGTCAGCACTGGAGAGGAATGCTCAGGTTCCGGCACCGACTCCACACAAGGTCTTAGGCCCCGGCATAGACGGGAGAGGAATCCCGTGAGGCCCCGAGCAACTCGCATGGGGACTGGCCTTTCCTGAGGCCACCAGAGCGGGTCCCTGAGGTCCCCGTCGTAAGTTGAGAGCACCTGCTGCAACTCGAGAAAATCCAGGAGGTTCTCCCCTCCAGGCGAGATGAGGCTCATTTCCGCTGAGGCGTCTCGAGGCTAATCACACCTAACCTCTGGAACTTCCAAAGGGTCCTTCACACCCTTGCTGCAACTCAAGAAGTTCCGCGACATACCCGTCTCCACTCAAGAGGAAGCACAAGAGTCCCGCCCACATCCAGAGGAGCCCCGTTTCGGCCTCCTAGCTCGAGAGGAGGGATCCTTTACCTGCGTGGTCGGGAAAGAATTCCCGGCGTTCCCCGTCGCATCTCAAGAGGAGGCGCTCTCCACAGGAAAGGCGAGAGGAACTCCAGGGTCGTGCCACCATTCCCAGAGTCCCCCAGATGCCTCAGTACGTTCCAGGGAAACCAGTTTCCCGGCACTGCCTCGACTTTCAAGCCGAGGATCGACTCACAACACGGTGGGCACGTGGGACAGCCCTGTGGGAAAGCCTCGTGGGAAAGCCTCGTGGGAAAGCCCTCGAGGGAAAGCCACCAGATCCCTTGATCCACGCGAAGGTAAGCGTGGACACTGCTACTACAGCTCGGGAGGAAAGCGCACGTGCATGGCCCCACTCGAGACGAGGACTGACACCCCTGGGGAGACTCCGAGAAGTACCCCAAGATCCATGTCAGCCCTGGAGAGAAATCCTCAGGTTCCGGCACCAACTCCACACAAGGTCTTAGGCCCCGGTATCGACGGGAGAGGAATCCCAGGAGGCCGCAGAGCAACTCGCATGGGCCTGGCCTTTCCTGAGGCCAAAAGAGCGGGTCCCTGAGGTCCCCGTCGTAAGTCGAGAGCACCTGCCGCAACTCGAGAAAATCCAGGAGGTTCTCCCCTCCAGTCGAGCTGAGTCCCATTTCCGCTGGAGGTATCTCGAGGCTAATCACACCTTACCTCTGGAACTTCCAAAGGGTCCTTCACGCCCTTGCTGCAACTCAAGAAGTTCCCGGACATACCCGTCTCCACTCGACAGGAAGCACGAGAATTCCCGCCCCACATCCAGAGGAGCCCCGTTTTCCGCTCCTAGCTCGAGAGGAGGGGATCCTTTCCCTCCGTGTTCGGATAGAATTCCTAGCGTTCCCGTCGCATCTCAAGAGGAGGCGCTCTCCACAGGAAGGCGAGAGGAACTCCAGGATCAGGCCCCATTCCAGAGTCCCCCAGATTTCTCAGTTTATTCCAGGGAAACCTGTTTTCCCTACACTGCTTCGACTTTCAAGCCAGGATCAACTCACACACACGGTGCTGGCGCGTGGGACAGCCCTATGGGGAAGCCTCGTGGGAAAGCCTTGTGGGAAAGCCTCGAGGGAAAGCAACAGATCCCTTGATCCACGCGAAGGGAAGCTTGACACTGCTACTACAGCTCGGGAGGAAAGCGCACGTGCATCGACCCACTCGAGACGAGGACTGACTCCACTGGGGAGAGTCCAGAAGTACCCCAAGATCCATGTCAGCACTGGAGAAGAATCCTCAGGTTCCGGCACCCACTCCACACGAGATCGTAGGCCCGGCATCAACGGGAGAGGAATCCCGAGAGGGCGCCGAGCAACTCGCATAGGGATTGGACTTTCCAAAGGCCACCAGAGCAGGTACCTGAGGTCCCCGTCGTAAGTCGAGAGCACCTATCGCAACTCGAGAAAATCCTAGAGGTTCTCCTTTCCAGGCGAGATGAGGCCCATTTCCACTGAGGCGTTTCGAGGCCATTCACACCTAACCTCTGGAACTTACAAAGGGTCCTTCACACCCTTACTGCAACTAAAAAAGTTCCCCGACATACCCGTCTCCACTCGAGAGGAAGCTCGAGAGTCCCGCCCACATCCAGAGGAGCCCCGTGTCCGCCTCCTAGCTCGAGAGGAGGGATCCTTTCCCTGCGTGTTCGGGAAAGAATTCCCGGCGTTCCTGTCGCATCTCAAGAGGAGGCGCTTTCGACAGGAAAGACGAGGGGAACTCCAGGGTCGTGACACCATTACCTGAGTCCCACAGATGTCTCAGTCCATTCCAGGGAAATGTGTTTTCCCTGCACTGCCTCGACTTTCAAGCCGAGCATCGACTCACACCACGGTGGCACGTGGGGACAGCCCTATGGAAAGCCCCGTGGGAAAGCCTGTGGTAAAGTCTCGAGGGAAAGCCACAGATCCCTTGATCCACACGAAGGGAAGCGAGACTCTGCTGCTACAGCTCTGGAGAAAGCGCACGTGCATGCCCCCACTCGGGACGAGGACTGACTCCCCTGGGGAAGACTCCAGAAGTACCCCAGGATCCATGTCAGCACTGGACAGAAATCCTCAGGTTCCGGCACCGACTCCACACAAGATCTTAGGCCCGGCATTGACGAGAGAGGAATCCCGAGAGGCCCCGAGGAACTCGCATGGGACTGGCCTTTCCTGAGGCCACCAGAGTGACTCCCAGGGGAGTGGGTCCCTAGCAGTGTCATGGCTTCCCTTCGCGTGGATCAAGGGATCTGTGGCTTTCCCTCGAGGCTTTCCACGACGCTTTTCCCACGAGGCTTTCCCAGTGGGCTGTCCCACGTGCCACCGTGGTGTGAGTCGATCCTAGGCTTGAAAGTCAAGGCAGTGCAAGGAAAACAGGTTTCCCTTGAATGGACTGAGACATCTGTGGGACTCTGGGAATGGTGGCACGACACTGGAGTTCCTCTCTCGTTTCCTGTGGAGAGTGCCCGAGCAACTTGCATGGGGACTGGCCTTTCATGAGGCAACAGAGCGGGTCTCTGAGGTCCAAGTCGTAAGTCGAGAGCTCCTGCTGCAACTCGAGAAAATCCAGGAGGTTCTCCCCTCCAGGCGAGATGTGGCCCATATCCGATGACGCGTCTCGAGGCTATTCAACAAGCGTCTGGAACTAACAAACGGGCCTTCAAACCCTAGCTGCAACTCAAGAAGTTCCCCGAAATACACCTCTCCACTCGAGAGAAGCAGGAGAGTCCCGCCACATCCAGAGTAGCCCCGTTACTGCCTCCTAGCTCGAGAGGAGGGATCCTTTCACTGAGAGTGGACGGTCAAGTATTCCCGGAGTTCCCGACTCATCTCAAGAGGAGGCGCTATCCACAGGAAAGGCGAGAGGAACTCCAGATTCGTGCACCATTCCAGAGTCCCCCAGATGTCTCAGTCCATTCCAGGGAAACCTGTTTCCTACACTGCCTCGACTTTTCGGACGAGGACTCCACTTCAACGCACACGGTGGCACTTGGCACAGCCTTAGGGAAATCCTCGAGGGAAAGCACAGAT
>NW_017218045.1:0-12137 GCF_001704415.2 Capra hircus | reverse complement strand
GCTTTCCACAGGGCTGTCCCACGTGCCACCGTGGTGTGACTCGATCCTCGGCTTGAATGTCGAGGCAGTTCAGCGAAGCCAGTTTTCCCTGGAATGGACTGAGACATCTGGGGGACATCTGGGAATGGTGGCACGACCCTGGAGTTCCTCTCGCCTTCTCCTGTGGAGAGCGCCTCCTCTTGAGATGCGACGGAACGCCTGGAATTCTTTCCCGACCACGCAGGGAAAGGATCCCTCCTTCGAGCTAGGAGGCGGAAACGGGGCTACTCTGGATTGGGCGGGACTCTCGTGCTTCCTCTCGAGTGGAGACGGTTATTTCGGGAACTTCTTGAGTTGCAGCAAGGGTTGTGAAGGACCCTTTGGACAGTTCCAGAGTTACGTGTGATTAGCCTTGAGACCCCTCAGGTGGAAATGGACCTCATCTCGCCTGGCAGGGGAACCTCCTGGATTTTCTCGAGTTGCGGCAGGTGCTCTCGACTTACTGACGGGGACCTCAGGGACCCGCTCTGGTGCCATCAGGATAGGCCAGACCCCATGGAAGTTGCTCGGGGCCCTCGGGATTCCTCTCCCGTCGATGCCGGGGCCTAAGACCTTGTGTGGAGTCAGTGCCGGAACCTGAGGATTCTACTCCAATGCAGTCATGGATCTTGTGGTACTTCTGGAGTCTCCCCAGGGGAGTCAGTCCTCGTCTCGAGTGGAGGCATGCACGTGCGCTTTCCTCCCGAGCTGAAGCAGCAGTGTCGCACTTCCCTTCTCGTGGATCAAAGGGATCTCCAGGGGCTTTCCCTCGAGGCTTTCCCACAGGGCTGTCCCACGTGCCACCGGTGGTGTGAGTCGAACCTCGGCTTGAAAGTCGAGGCAGTGCAGGGAAAACAGGTTTCCATGGAATGGACTGAGATATCTGGTTGTCTCTGGGAATGATGGCACGACCCTGGAGTTCCTCTCGCCTTTCCTGTGGAGAGCGCCTCCTCTTCAGATGCGACGGGAACGCCGGGAATTCTTTTCCGACCACGATGGGAAAGGATCCCTCCCTCGAGCTAGGAGGCGGAAACGGGGCTCCTCTGGATGTGGGCGGGACTCTCGTGCTTCCTCTCGAGTGGAGACGGGTATGTCGGGGAACTTCTTGAGTTGCAGCAAGGGTGTGAAGGACCCTTTGTAAGTTCCAGATGTTAGATGTGATTAGCCTCGAGACGCCTCAGCGGAAATGGGCCTCATCTCGCCTGGAGGGGGAACCTCCTGGATTTTTTCGAGTTGCGGCAGGTGCTCTCGACTTACGATGGGGACCTCAGGGACACCGATCTGGTGGCCTCAGGAAAGGCCAGTCCCCATGCGAGTTGCACGGGGGCCTCTCGGGATTCCTCTCCCTTCGATGCGGGGCCTAAGACCTTGTGTGGAGTCGGTGCTGGAACCTGAGGATTCCTCTCCAGTGCTGATATGGATCTTGGGGTACTTCTGGAGTCTCCCCAGTGGAGTCAGTCCTCGTCTCGAGTGGGGGCATGCACGTGCGCTTTCCTCCCGAGCTGTAGCAGCAGTGTCACTCTTCCCTACGCGTGGATCAAGGGATCTGTGGCTTTCCCTCGAGGCTTTCCCATGAGGCTTTCCCATGAGCCTTTCCCACAGGGCTGTCCAACGTGCCATCGCGATGTGAGTCGATCCTCGGCTTGAAAGTCGAGGCAGTGCAGGGAAAACAGGTTTCCCTGGAATGGACTGAGACATCTGGGGGACTCTGGGAATGGGGCCTGATACTGGAGTTCCTCTCGCCTCTCCTGTGGAGAGTGCCTACTCTTGAGATGAGACGGGAACGCTAGGATTTCTTTCCCGACCACGCAGGGAAAGGATCCCTCCTCTCGAGCTAGCAGGCGGAAACGGGGCCAATCTGGATATGGGCGGGAACCTCGGGTTCCTCTTGAGTGGAGACGGGTATGTCGGGGAAATTCTTGAGTTGCAGCAAGGGTGTGAAGGACCCTTTGAAAGTTCCAGAGTTTAAGTGTGATTACCCCTTGTTGCCTCAGCGGAAATGGGCCTCATCTCGCCTGGAGGGGAGAACCTCCTGGATTTTCTCGAGTTGCAGCAGGTGCTCTAGACTTACGACGGGGACCTCAGGGACCTGTTCTGTTGGCCTCAGAAAAGGCCAGTTCCCATACGAGTTGCTTGGGGGCCTCTCGGGATTCCTCTCCCGTCGATGCTGGGTCCTAAGACCTTGAGTGGAGTCGGTGCCGGAACCTGAGGATTCCTCTCCAGTGCTGACATGGATCTTGGGGTACTTCTGGTGTCTCCCCAGGAGAGTCAGTCCTCGTCTCGGGTGGGGGCATGCACGTGCGCGTTCCTCCCGAGCTTTAGCAGCAGTGTCACGCTTCCCTTCCCGGGGATCAAGGGATCTGTAGCATTCCCTCGAGGCTTTCCTAGGAGGTTTCCCACGAGGCTTTCCCACAGGGCTGTCCCACGTGCCACCATGGTGTGAGTCGATCCTCGGCTTAAAGTCGAGGCAGTGCAGGGAAAACAGGTTTCCCTGGAATGGACTGAGACATCCAGGGGACTCTGGGAATGGTGGCACGACCCTGGAGTTCCTCTCGCCTTTCCTGTGGAGAGCGCCTCCTCTTGAGATGTGACAGGAACACCGGGAATTCTATCCCGACCACGCAGGCGAAGGATACCTCCTCTCGAGCTAGGAGGCGGAATCGGGGCTCCTCTGGATGTGGGCGGGACTGTCGTGATTCCTGTCGAGTGGAGACGGGTATGTCGGGGAACTTCTTGAGTTGCAGCAAGGGTGTGAAGGACCCTTTGGAAGTTCCAGAGGTTCGGTGAATATCCTGGAGACGCCTCAGCAGAAATGGGCCTCATCTCGCCAGGAGGGGAGAACCTCCTGGATTTTCTCGAGTTGCGGCAGGTGCTCTCGACTAACGACGGGGACTTCAGCGACCCGCTCTGGTGGCCTCAGGAAAGGCCAGTCCCCATGCTAGTTGCTCTGGGGCCTCTTGGGATGCCTCTCCCGTCAATATTGGTGCCTAAGGCCTTGTGTGGAGTCGGTGCCAAAACCTGATGTTTCCTCTCCAGTGCTGACATGGATCTTGGGGTACTTCTGGAGTCTCCCCAGGGGAGTCAATCCTCGTCTCGAGTGGGGGCATGTACGTGCGCTTTCCTTCCGAGCTGTAGTAGCAGTGTCACGCTTCCCTTCACGTGCAACAAGGGATCTGTGGCTTTCCCTCGAGGATTTCCCACGAGGCTTTCCCACAGGGCTGTCCCACGTGCCACCGTGCTGTGAGTCGATCCTCGGCTTGAAAGTCGAGGCAGTGCAGGGAAAACAGGTTTCCCTGGAATGGACTGAGACATCTGGGGACTCTGGGAATGGGGCCTGATCCTTGAGTTTTTCTCGCCTTTCCTGTGGAGAGCGCCTCCTCTTGAGATGCGACGGGAACACTAGGAATTCTTTCCCGACCACGCAGGGAAAGGATCCCTCCTCTCGAGCGAGCAGGCGGAAACGGGGCCACTCTGGATATGGGCGGGACTCTCGGATTCCTCTTGAGTGGAGACGGGTATGTCGGGGAACTTCTTGAGTTGCAGCAAGGGTGTGAAGGACCCTTTGGAAGTTTCAGAGGTTAGGTGTGATTAGCCTCGAGACACCTCAGCGGAAATGGGCCTCATCTCGCCTGGATGGGGGAACCTCCTGGATTTTCTCGAGTGTCGGCAGGTGCCCTCGACCTAGGACGGGGACCACAGCGACCCGCTCTGCTGGCCTCAGGAAAGGCCAGTCCCCATGCGAGTTGCTCCCGGGCCTCTAGGGATTCCTCTCCCGTCGATGCCGGGGCCTAAGACCTTGTGTGGAGTAGGTGCCTGAACCAGAGGATTCCTCTCCAGTGCTGACATGGATCTTGGGGTACTTCTGGAGTCTCCCCAGGGGAGTCAGTCCTCGTCTCGAATGGGGGCATGCACGTGCGCTTTCCTCCCGAGCTGTAGCAGCAGTGTCGCGCTTCCCTTCGCGTGCATCAAGGAATCTGTGGCTTTCCCTCGAGGCTTTCCCACGAGGCCTTCCCACAGGGCTGTCCCACGTTCCACCGTGGTGTGAGTCGATCCTCGGCTTGAATGTCGAGGCAGTGCAGGGAAAAGAGGTTTCCCTGGAATGGACTGAGACATCTGGGGGACTCTGGGAATGTGGCACGACCTTGGAGTTCCTCTCGCCTTTCCTGGGGAGAGTGCCTTCACTTGAGATGCGACGGGAACGCCGGGAATTCTTTCCCGACCACACAGGGATAGGATCCCTCCTCTCGAGCTAGGAGGCGGAAACGGGGCTCCTCTGGATGTGGGCGGGACTCTCGTGCTTCCTCTCGAGTGGAGTCGGGTATGTCGGGGAACTACTTGACTTGCAGCAAGGGTGTGAAGGACCCTTTGGAAGTTCCAGAGTTTAGGTGTGATTAGACTCGAGACGCCTCAGCGGAAATGGGCCTCATCTCGCCTGGACGGGAGAACCTCCTGGATTTTCTCGAGTCGCGGCAGGTGCTCTCGACTTACGACGGCGACCTCAGGGACCCTCTCTGGTGGCCTCAGGAAAGGCAAGTCCCCTTGCGAGTTGCTCGGGGCTTCTTGGGGGCCTCTTGGGTTTCCTCTCCCGTCGATGCTGGGGCCCAAAACCTTGTGTGGATTCAGTGCCGGAACTTGAGGATTCCTCTCCAGTGCTGACATGGATCTTGGGTACTTCTGGAGTCTCCCCAGGGGAGTCAATCCTCGTCTCGAGTGGGGCATGCACGTGCGCATTCCTCCCGAGCTGTAGCAGCAGTGTCACGCTTCCCTTTGCGTGGATCAAGGGATCAGGGGCTATCCCTCGAGGCTTTCCCACGAGACTTTCCCACGAGGCTTTCCCACATGGCTGTCCCACATGCCACCGTGGTGTTAGTCGATCCTCAGCTTGAAAGTCGAGGCAGTGCAGGGAAAACAGGTTTCCCTGGAATGGACTGAGACATCTGGGGGACTCTGGGAATGTGGCATGACCCTGGAGTTCCTCTCGCCTTTCCTGTGGAGAGCGCCTCCACTTGAGATGCGACAGGAACGCCGGGAATTCTTTCCCGAACACGCAGGGAAAGGATCCCTCCTCTCGAGCTAGGAGGCGGAAACGGGGCTCCTCTGGATGTGGGCGGGACTCTCGTGCTTCCTCTCGAGTGGAGTCGGGAATGTTGCGGAACTTCTTGAGTTCCAGCAAGGATGTGAAGGACCCTTTGGAAGTTCCAGAGGTTAGGTGTGATTTGCCTCGAAACGCCTCAGCGGAAACGGGCCTCATCTCGCCTGGAGGGGAGAACCTCCTGGATTTTCTCGAGTTGCGGCAGGTGCTCTCGACTTACGACGGGGACCTCAGGGACCCGCTCTGGTGGCCTCAGGAAAGGCCAGTCCCCATGCGAGTTGCTCGGGGCCTCTCGGGATTCCTCTCCGTCGATGCCGGGGCCTAAGATCTTGTGTGGAGTCGGTGCCGGAACCTAAGCATTCCTCTCCACTGCTGACATGGATCTTGGGGTATTTCTGGAGTCTCCCCAGGGGAGTCAGTCCTCATCTCGAGAAGAGGTATGTACGTGCGCTTTCCTCCCGAGCTGTAGCAGCAGTGTCACGCTTCCCTTCGCGTTGATCAGGGTATCTGTGGCTTTCCCTCGAGGCTTTCCCACGAGGCCTTCCCACAGAGCTGTCCCACGTGCCACCGTGGTGTGAGTCGATCCTCGGCTTGAAAGTCGAGGCAGTGCAGGGAAAACAGGTTTCCCTGGAATGGACTGAGACATCTGGGGGACTCTGGGAATGGTGGCACGACCCTGGAGTTCCTCTCGCCTTTCCTGTGGAGAGCGCCTCCGCTTGAGATTCGACGGAAGCCCGGAATTCTTTCCCGACCACGCAGGGGAAGGTTCCCTCCTCTCGATCTAGGAGGGGGAAACGGGGCTCCTCTGGATGTGGGCGGGACTCTCGTGCTTCCTCTCGAGTGGAGACGGGTATGTCAGGGAAATTCTTGTGTTGCAGCAAGGGTGTGAAGTAACCTTTGGAAGTTCCAGAGTTTAGGTGTGATTTGCCTCGAGACGCCTCAGCGGAAATGGGCCTCATCTCGCCTGGAGGGGAGAACCTCCTGGATTTTCTCGAGTTGTGGCAGGTGCTCTCGACTTACGCCGGGGACCTCAGGGACCCGCTCTGGTGGCCTCAGGAAAGGCCAGTCCCCATGCGAGTTGCACGGGGCCTCTCAGGATTTCTCTCCCGACGATGCTGGGGCCTAAGATCTTGTGTGGAGTGGGTGGCAGAACCTGAGGATTCCTCTTCAGTGCTGACATGGATCTTGGGGTACTTCTGGAGTCTCCCCAGGGGAGTCAGTCCTCGTCACGAGTTGGGGCATTCACGTGCGCTTTCCTCCCGAGGTGTAGCAGCAGTGTCACGCTTCCCTTCGCGTGGATCAAGGGATCTGTGGCTTTCCCTCTTGGCTTTCCCACCAGGATTTCACACAGGGCTGTCCCACGTGCCACCGTGGTGTGAGTCGATCCTCGGGTTGAAAGTCGAGGCAGTGTAGGGAAAACAGGTTTCCCTGGAATGGACGGAGACATCTGGGGGACTCTGGGAATGGTGGCACGACCCTGGAATTCCTGTTGCTTTTCCTGTGGAGAGCGCCTCCTCTTGAGATGCGACGGGATCGCCGGGAATTCTTTTACGTCCACGAAGGGAATGGATCCCTTCCCTCGATCTAGGAGGCGGAAACGGGGCTCCTCTGGATGTGGGCGGAACTCTCCTGCTTCCTCTCGAGTGGATACGGGTATGTCGTGGAACTTCTTGAGTTGCAGCAAGGGTGTGAAGGACCTTTTGAAGTTCCAGAGGTTAGGTGTGATTAGCCTCGAGACGCCTCAGCGGAAATGGGACTCAGCTCGCCTGGAGGGGAGAACCTCCTGGATTTTCTCGAGTTGCGGCAGGTGCTCTCGACTTCCGACGGGGACCTCAGGGACCCGCTGTGGTGGCCTCAGGAAAGGCCAGTCCCCATGCGAGTTGCTCTGGTCCTCTCGGTATTCCTCTCCCGTCGATGCCGGGGCCTAAGATCTTGTGTGGAGTCGGTGCTGGAACCTGAGGATTCCTCTCCCGTGCTGACATGGATCTTGGGGGACTTCTGGCGTCTCCCAGTGCAGTCAGACCTCTACTCGAGTGGGGGCATGCACGTGCGCTTTCCTTCCGAGCTCTAGCAGCAGTGTCGCGCTTCCCTTCGCGTGGATCATGGGATCAGGGGCTTTCCCTCGAGGCTTTCCCACGAGGCTTTCCCACGAGGCTTTCCCACGGGGCTGTCCGACGTGACACCGGTGGTGTGAGTCCATCCTCGGCTTGAAAGTCGAGGCAGTGCAGGGAAAACAGGTTTCCCTGGAATGCACTGAGACATCTGGGCGACTCTGGGAATGGTGATACGACCCTGGAGTTCCTCTCGCCTTTCCTGTGGAGAGCGTCTCCTCTTGAGATGCGTTGGGAACGCCGGGAATTCTTTCCCGACCACGCAGGGAAAGGATCCCTCCTCTCGGGCTAGGAGGTGGAAATGGGGCTCCTCTGGATGTGGGAGGGACTCTCGTGCTTCCTCTCGAGTGGATACTTGTATGTCGGGTAACTTCTTGAGTTGCAGCAAGGGTGTGATGAACACTTTGGAAGTTCCAGATGTTAGATGCGATTAGCCTCGAGATGCCTCAGCGGAAATGGGCCTCATCTCGCCTGGAGGGGAGAACCTCCTGGATGTTCTCGAGTTGCGGCAGGTGCTCTCGAATTACGACGTGGGCCACAGGGACCCGCTCTGGTGGCCTCAGGAAAGGCCAGTACCCTTGCGAATTGCTCGGGGGCCTCTTGAGATCCTCTCCCGTCGATGCCGGCTCCTAATACCTAGTGTGGAGTCGGTGCCGGAACCTGAGGATTCCTCTCCAGTGCTGACATGGTTCCTGGGGTACTTCTGGAGTCTCCCCAGGGGACTCAGTCCTTGTCTCTATTGGGGACATGCCCGTGCGCTTTCCTCCCGAGCTGTAGCAGCAGTTTCACGCTTCCCTTCGCTTGGATCAAGGGATCTGCGGCTTTCCCTCAAGGCTTTCCCCGAGGCTTTCCCACGATGCTTTCCCACAGGGCTGTCCCAAGTTCCACCGAGGTGTGAGTCGATCCTCGGCTTGAAAGTTGACGCAGTGCAGGGAAAACAGTTTTCCCTGGAATGGACTGAGACATCCAGGGGTCTCTGGGAATGGTGGCACGACCCAGGAGTTCCTCTCGCCTTTCCTGTGGAGAGTGCCTCCTCTTGAGATGCAACGGGAACACCGGGAATTCTTTCCCGACCACGCAGGGAAAGGATCCCTCCTCTCGAGCTATGAGGCGGAAACGGGGCTCCTCTGGATGTGGGCGGGACTCTCGTGCTTCCTCTCGAGTGGAGTCGGGTATGTCGGGGAACTTCTTGAGTTGCAGCAAGGGTGTGAAGGACCCTTTGGAAGTTCCAGAGTTTAGGTGTGATTAGCCTCGAGACTCCTCAGCGGAAATGGGCCTCATCTCGCCAGGAGAGGAGAACCTCCTGGATTTTCTCGAGTTGCAGCCGGTGCTCTCGACTTACGACCGGGACATCATGGACCCGCTCTTGTGGCCTCACGAAAGGCCAGTCCCCATGCGAGTTGCTCACGGGCCTATCGGGATTCCTCTCCCGTTGGTGCCGGGACCTAAGATCTTGTGTGGAGTCTGTGCCAAAACGTGAGGATTCCTCTCCATTGCTGACTTGTATCTTGGAGTACTTCTGGAGTCTCCCCAGGGGAGTCAGTCCTCGTCTCGAGTGGGGGCATGCACGTGCACTTTCCTCCGAGCTGTAGCAGCAGTGTTGAGCTTCCCTTCGAAAGGATCAAGGGATCTGTGGCTTTCCCTCGAGGCTTTTCCACGACGTTTTCCCACGACGTTTCGCACCAGGCTTTCCCACGAGGATTTCCCACAGTGATATCCCACGTGCCACAGTGGTGTCAGTCGATCCTCGGTTTGAAAGTCGAGGCAGTGCCGGGGAAACAGGCTTCGCTGGAATGGACTGAGACATCTGGGGGACTCTAGGAATGGTGGCACGACCCTGGATTTCCTCTCGCCTTTCCTGTGGAAAGCGCCCCCTCTTGAGATGTGACTGGAACGCCGGGAATTCTTTTCCGAACACGCAGGGAAAGGATCCCTCCTGTCGGGCTAGGAGGAGGAAAAGGGCTCCTCTGGATGTAGGCGGGACTATCGTGCTCCCTCTCGAGTGGAGACGGGAATCTCGCGGAACTTTTGAGTTGGAGCAAGGGTGTGAAGGACCCTTTGGAAGTTCCAGAGTTTAGGTGAGAATAGCCTTGAGACGCCTCAGCGGAAATGGCCTCATCTCGCCTGGAGGGCAGAACCTCCTAGATTTTCTCGAGTTGCAGCAGGTGCTCTAGACTTACGACGGGGACCTCAGGGACCCGCTCTGCTGGCCTCAGAAAAGGCCAGTCCCCATGCGAGTTGCTTGGGGCCTCTCGGGATTCCTCTCCCGTCGATGCCGGGCCTAAGACCTTGTGTGGAGTCGATGCCGAACCTGAGGATTCTCTTCAGTGTGAAATGGATCTGGGGGTACTTGTGGAGTCTCCCCAGGGGAGTCAGTCCTCGTCTCGAGTGGGGGAATGCACGTACGCTTACCTCGCGAGCTTTAGCAGCAGTTTCACGCTACCCTTCGCGTTGATCATGGGATCTGTGGCTTTCCCTTGAGGCTTTCCCCGAGGGTTTCACCACGAGGCTTTCCTACAGGGCTGTCCCACGTGCCACCGTGGTGTGAGTCGATCCTCGGCTTCAAGGTCGAGGCAGTGCAGGGAAAACAGTTTTCCCTGGAATGGACTGAGACATCTAGCGGACTCTGGGAATGTGGCACAACCCTGGAGTTCCTCTCGCCTTTCCTGTGGAAAGCGCCTCCACTTGAGATGCGACGGGAACGCCGGGAATTCTTTCCCGACCACGCATGGAAAGGATCCCTCCTCTCGAGCTAGGAGTCGGACACGGGGCTCCTCTGGATGTAGGCGGGACTCTCGTGCTCCCTCTTGAGTGGAGACGGGAATCTCGCGGCACTTCTTGAGTTGGAGCAAGGGTGTGAAGGACCCCTTGGAAGTTCCAGAGTTTAGGTGTGAATAGCCTCGAGACGCCTCAGCGGAAATGGGCCTCATCTCGCCTGGAGGGGAGAACCTCCTGGATTTTCTCGAGTTGCAGCAGGTGCTCTCGACTTAAGACGGGGACCCTCAGGGACCCGCTCTGGTGGCCTCGGGAAAGGCCAGTCCCCATGCGAGTTGCTCGGGGGCCTCTCGGGATACCTCTCCCATCGATGCTAGGGCCTAAGACCTTGTGTGGAGTCGGTGCCGGAACCTGAGGATTCCTCTTCCAGTGCTGACATGGATCTTGGGGTACTTCTGGAGTCTCCCAGGGGAGTCAGTCCTCGTCTCGAGTGGGGGCATGCACGTGGCTTTCTTCACGAGCTGTAGCAGAAGTGTCACCCTTCCCTTCCCGTGGAATCAACGGATCTGTGGCTTTCCCTCGAGGCTTTCCCACGAGGGCTTTCCCACGAGGCTTTCCCACAGGGCTGTCCCACGTGCCACCGTGGTGTGAGTTGATCCTCGGCTTGAAAGTCGAGGCAGTGCAGGGAAAACAGGTTTCCCTGGAATGGACGGAGACATCTGGTTGACTCTGGGAATGGTGGCACGACCCTGGAGTTCTCTCCCTTTCCTGTGGAGAGCGCCTCCTCTTGAGATGCGACGGGAATGCCGGGAATTCTTTCCGGACAACGCATGGCAAGGATCCCTCCTCTCGAGTTAGGAGACGGAAATGGGGCTCCTCTGGATGTGGCCGGGATCTCGTGCTTCCTCTCAAGTGGAGACGGTTATGTTGGGGAACTTCTTGAGTTGCAGCAATCGGTGTGAAGGACCATTTGGAAGTTCCAGAGGTTAGGTGTGATTAGCCTCGAGACGCCTCAGCGGAAATGGGCCTCATCTCGCCTGGAGGGGAGCACCTCCTGGATGTTCTCGAGTTGTGGCAGGTGCTCTCGTCTTACAACGGGGACCTCAGGGACCGCTCTGGTTGGCCTCAGGAAAGGCCAGTCCCCATGCGAGTTGCTCGGGGGCCTCTCGGGATTCCTCTCCCATCGATTATAGTGGCCTAAGACCTTGTGTGGAGTCGGTGCCGGAACCTGAGGATTCCCTCTCCAGTGCTGACATGGATCTTGGGGTACTTCTGGAGTCTCCCCAGGGGAGTCAGTCCTCGTCTCGACTGGGGGCATGCCACCGTGCGCTTTCCTCCGGAGCTGTAGCAGCAGTGTCGAGACTTCCCTTGCGTGGATCAAGGGTTCTAGGGCTTTCCCTCGAGGCTTTTCCCACGAGGCTTTCCACAGGGCTGTCCCACGTACCACCGAGGTGTGAGTCCGATCCTCGGCTTGAAAGACGAGGCAGTGCAGGGAAAACAGGTTTCCCTGGAATGGACTGAGACATCTGGGGGACTCTGGGAATGGTGGCACGCCCCAGGAGTTCCTCTCGACTTTCCTGTGGAGAGCGCCTCCTCTTGAGATGGGACGGGAACACTGGGAATTCTTTCCCGACCACGCAGGGAAAGGATCCTTCCTCTCGAGCTAGGAGGCGGAAACGGGGCTCCTCTGGATGTGGGCGGGACTCTCGTGCTTCCTCTCGAGTGGAGACGGGTATGTCGGGGAACTTCTTGAGTTGCAGCAAGGGGGTGAAGGACCCTTTGGAAGTTCCACATGTTAGATGTGATTAGCCTCGAGACGCCTCAGAGGAAATGGGCCTCATCTCGCCTGGAGGGGAGAACCTCCTGGATTTTCTCGATTTGTGGCAGTGCTCTCGACTTACGACGGGGACCTCTGGGACCCGCTCTGGTGGCCTCAGGAAAGGCCAGTCCCCTTGCGAGTTGCTCGGGGCCTCTCGGGGGCCTCTCGGTTTCCTCACCCGTCGATGCTGGGCCTAAAACCTTGTGTGAAGTCAGTGCCGGAACCTGAGGATTCCTCTCCAGTGCTGACATGGATCTTGGGGTACTTCTGGAGTCTCCCCAGTGGAGTCAGTCCTCGTCTCGAGTGGGGCATGCACGTGCGCTTTCCTCCGAGCTGTAGCAGCAGTGTCAAGCTTCCCTTCGCGGGATCTGTAGCAGCAGTG
>NW_017218044.1:0-12139 GCF_001704415.2 Capra hircus | reverse complement strand
GCTAATCACATCTAAACTCTGGAACTTCCAAAGGGTCTTCACACCCTTGCTGCAACTCAAGAAGTTCCCCGACATACCCTTCTGCCACTCGAGTGGAAGCACGAGAGTCCCGCCCACATCCAGAGGGAGCCCCGTTTCCGTCCTCCAAGCTCGAGAGGATGGGATCCTTTCCCTGCGTGGTCGGGAAAGAATTCCCAGGCGTTCCCGTCGCATCTCAAGGAGAAGGCGCTCTCCACAGGAAAGGCGAGAGGAACTCCAGGGTCGTGCCACATTCCCAGAGTCCCCCTGATGTGTCAGTCCATTCCAGGGAAACCTGTTTTCCCTGCACTGCCTCGACTTTCAAGCCGAGGATCAACTCACACCACGGTGGCACGTGGGACAGCCCTGTGGGGAAGCCTCGTGGGAAAGCCTTGTGGGAAAGCCTCGAGGGAAAGCCACAGATCCCTTGATCCACGCGAAGGGAAGCTTGACACTGCTACTACAGCTCCGGGAAGAAAGCGCACGTGCATCGCCCCACTCGAGACGAGGACTGACTCCACTGGGGAGACTCCAGAAGTACCCCAAGATCCATGTCAGCACTGGAGAAGAATCTTTAGGTTCCGGCACCGACTCAACACAAAGTCCTAGGCCCCGGCATCGACGGGAGAGGAAACCCGAGAGGCCCCCGAGCAACTCGCATGGGGACTGGCCTTTCCTGAGGCCACCAGAGCGGGTCCCTGAGGTCCCCATAGTAAGTCGAGAGCACCTGCCGCAACTCGAGAAAATCCAGGAGGTTCTCCCCTCCAGGCGAGATGAGGCCCATTTCTGCTGAGGAAATAGGGGTTAATCACACTAAACTCTGGAAGTTCCAAAAGGTCCTTCACACCCTTGCTGCAACTCAAGAAGTTCCCCGACATACCCGTCTCCACTCAAGAGGAGCACGAAAGTCCCGCCCACATCCAGAGGAGCCCCGTTTCCGCCTCCTAGCTCGAGAGGAGGGATCCTTTCCTGCGTGGTCGGAAAAGAATTCCCGGCTTCCCGTCACATCTCAAGTGGAGGCGCTCTCCACAGGAAAGGCGAGAAGGACTCCAGGGTCGTGCCACATTCCCAGAGTCCCCCAGATGTCTCAGTCCATTCCAGGGAAACCTGTTTTCCCTGCACTGCCTCGACTTTCAAGCCCAGGATCGACTCACACCACGGTGGCACGTGGGACAGCCCTGTGGGAAAGCCACGTGGGAAAGCCTCGTGGGAAAGCCTCAAGGGAAAGCCCCTGATCCCTTGATCCACGCGAAGGGAAGCGTGACACTGCTGCTACAGCACGAGAGGAAAGCACACGTGCATGCCCCCACTTGAGACGATTACTGACTCCCCTGGGGAGACTCCAGAAGTACCCCAACATCCATGTCAGCACTGGAGAGGAATCCTCAGGTTCCGGCACTGACTCCACACACGGTCTTAGGCCCCAGCATCGACGGGAGAGGAAACCCGAGAAGCCCCCGAGAGGCCCCCGAACAACTCGCATGGGGACTGGCCTTTCCTGAGGCCACCAAAGCGGGTCCCTGAGGTCCCCGTCGTTAGTCTAGAGCACCTGCCGCAACTCGAGAAAATCGAGGAGGTTCTCCCCTCCAGGCGAGATGAGGCCCATTTCCGCTGAGGCGTCTCGAGGCTAATCACATCTAATATCTGGAACTTCCAAAGGGTCCTTCACACCCTTGCTGTAACTCAAGAAGTTCCCCGACATACCCGTCTCCACTCGAGAGGAAGCACGAGAGTCCCGCCCACATCCAGAGGAGCCCCGTTTCCGACTCCTAGCTCGAGAGGAGGGATACTTTCCCTGCGTGGTCGGGAAAGAATTCCCGGCGTTCCAGTCGCATCTCAAGAGGAGGCGCTCTCCACAGGAAAGGCGAGAGGAACTCCAGGGTCGTGCCACCATTCCCAGAGTCAACCAGATATCTCTGTCCATTTCAGGGAAACCTGTTTTCCCTGCAGTGCCTCGACTTTCAAGCCGAGGATCCACTCACACCACGGTGGCACGGGGGACAGCCCTATGGGAAAGCGTCGTGGCAAAGCCCCTGATCCCTTGATCCGTGCAAAGGGAAGCGCGACACTGCTGCTACAGCTCGGGAGGAAAGCGCACGTGCATGCCCCCACTCGAGAGGAGGACTGACTCCCCTGGGGAGACTCCAGAAGTACCCCAGGATCCATGTCTGCACTGGAGAGGAATCCTCACGTTCCGGCACCGATTCCACAAAAGGTCTTAGGCCCCGGAATCGACGGGAGAGGAATCCCGAGAGGCCCCCGAGCAACTAGCATGGGGCCTGGCCTTTCCTGAAGCCACCAGAGAGGGTCCGCTGAGGTCCCCGTCGTAAGTCGAGAGCACCTGCCGCAACTCGAGAAAATCCAGGAGGCTCTCCCCTCCAGGCGAGATGAGGCTCATTTCCGCTGAGGCGTCTCGAGGCTAGTCACACCGAACCTCTGGAACTTCCAAAGGGTCCTTCACACCCTTGCTGCAACTCAAGAAGTTCCGCGACTTACCCGTCTCCACTCGACAGAAAGCACGAGAGTCCCGCCCATATCCAGAGGAGCCCCGTTACCTCCTCCTAGCCTGAGAGGAGGGATCCTTTCCCTGCGTGGTCGGGAAAGAATTCCCGGCGTTCCCGTTGCATCTCAAGAGGAGGCGCTCTCCACAGGAAAGGCGAGAGGAACTCCAGGATCGTGCCACATTCCCAGAGTCCCCCAGATGTCTCAGTCCATTCCAGGGAAACCTGTTTTCCCTGCACTGCCACGACTTTCAAGCCGAGGATTGACTCACACCACGGTGGCACGTGGGACAGCCCTGTGGGAAAGCCTCGTGGGAAAGCCTCGTGGGAAAGCCTCGTGGGAAAGCCTCGAGGGAAAGCCACAGATCCCTTGATCAACTTGAAGGGAATCGGGACACTGCTGCAACAGCTGGGAAGGAAAGCGCACGTGCATGCGCCCACTCGAGACAAAGACTGACTCCCCTGGGGAGACTCCAGAAGTACCCCAAGATTCATGTTAGCACTGGAGAGGAATCCTCAGGTTCCGGCCCTGACTCCACACAAGGTCTTAGGCCCCGGCATCGATGGGAGAGGAATCCCGAGGGGCCCCCGGGCAACTCGCATGGGGACTGGCCTTTCCTGAGGCCACCAGAGCGGGTCCCTGAGGTCCCCGTCGTAAGTCGAGAGCACCTGCCGCAACTCGAGAAAATCCAGGAGGTTCTCCCCTCCAGGCGAGATGAGGCCCATTTCCGCTGACGCGTCTCGAGGCTAATCACACCTAACCTCTGGAACTTCCAAAGGGTCCTTCACACCCTTGCTGCAACTCAAGAAGTTCCCCGACATACCCGTCTCCACTCGAGAGGAAGCACGAGAGTCCCGCCCACATCCAGAGGAGCCCCGTTTCCGCCTCCTAGCTCGAGAGGAGGGATCCTTTCCCTGCGTTTTCGGGAAAGAATTCCCGGCGTTCCCGTCGCATCTCAAGTGGAGGCGCTCTCCACAGGAAAGGCGAGAGGAACTCCAGGGTCGTGCCACATTCCCAGAGTCCCCCTGATGTGTCAGTCCATTCCAGGGAAACCTGTTTTCCCTGCACTGCCTCGACTTTCAAGCCGAGGATCAACTCACACCACGGTGGCACGTGGGACAGCCCTGTGGGGAAGCCTCGTGGGAAAGCCTTGTGGGAAAGCCTCGAGGGAAAGCCACAGATCCCTTGATCCACGCGAAGGGAAGCTTGACACTGCTACTACAGCTCGGGAAGAAAGCGCACGTGCATCGCCCCACTCGAGACGAGGACTGACTCCACTGGGGAGACTCCAGAAGTACCCCAAGATCCATGTCAGCACTGGAGAAGAATCTTTAGGTTCCGGCACCGACTCAACACAAAGTCCTAGGCCCCGGCATCGACGGGAGAGGAAACCCGAGAGGCCCCCGAGCAACTCGCATGGGGACTGGCCTTTCCTGAGGCCACCAGAGCGGGTCCCTGAGGTCCCCATAGTAAGTCGAGAGCACCTGCCGCAACTCGAGAAAATCCAGGAGGTTCTCCCCTCCAGGCGAGATGAGGCCCATTTCTGCTGAGGAAATAGGGGTTAATCACACTAAACTCTGGAAGTTCCAAAAGGTCCTTCACACCCTTGCTGCAACTCAAGAAGTTCCCCGACATACCCGTCTCCACTCAAGAGGAGCACGAAAGTCCCGCCCACATCCAGAGGAGCCCCGTTTCCGCCTCCTAGCTCGAGAGGAGGGATCCTTTCCTGCGTGGTCGGAAAAGAATTCCCGGCTTCCCGTCGCATCTCAAGTGGAGGCGCTCTCCACAGGAAAGGCGAGAAGGACTCCAGGGTCGTGCCACATTCCCAGAGTCCCCCAGATGTCTCAGTCCATTCCAGGGAAAACTGTTTTCCCTGCACTGCCTCGACTTTCAAGCCCAGGATCGACTCACACCACGGTGGCACGTGGGACAGCCCTGTGGGAAAGCCACGTGGGAAAGCCTCGTGGGAAAGCCTCAAGGGAAAGCCCCTGATCCCTTGATCCACGCGAAGGGAAGTGTGACACTGCTGCTACAGCACGAGAGGAAAGCACACGTGCATGCCCCCACTTGAGACGATTACTGACTCCCCTGGGGAGACTCCAGAAGTACCCCAACATCCATGTCAGCACTGGAGAGGAATCCTCAGGTTCCGGCACTGACTCCACACAAGGTCTTAGGCCCCAGCATCGACGGGAGAGGAAACCCGAGAAGCCCCCGAGAGGCCCCCGAACAACTCGCATGGGTACTGGCCTTTCCTGAGGCCACCAAAGCGGGTCCCTGAGGTCCCCGACGTTAGTCTAGAGCACCAGCCGCAACTCGAGAAAATCGAGGAGGTTCTCCCCTCCAGGCGAGATGAGGCCCATTTCCGCTGAGGCGTCTCGAGGCTAATCACATCTAATATCTGGAACTTCCAAAGGGTCCTTCACACCCTTGCTGCAACTCAAGAAGTTCCCCGACATACCCGTCTCCACTCGAGAGGAAGCACGAGAGTCCCGCCCACATCCAGAGGAGCCCCGTTTCCGCCTGCTAGCTCGAGAGGAGCGATCCTTTCCCTGCGTCGTCGGGAAAGAATTCCCGGCGTTCCCGTCGCATCTCAAGAGGAGGCGCTCTACACAGGAAAGACGAGAGGAACTCCAGGATCAGGCCCCATTCCCAGAGTCCCCCTAGATTTCTCAGTCCATTCCAGGGAAACCTGTTTTCCCTGCACTGTCTCGACTTTTAAGCCAAGGATCGACTCACACCACGGTGGCACGTGGGACAGCCCTGTGGGGAAGCCTCGCGGGAAAGCTTTGTGGGAAAGCATCGACGGAAAGCCACAGATCCCATGATCCATGCGAAGGGAAGCGCCACACTTCTGCTACAGCTCGGGAGGAACGCGCACGTGCATGCCCCCACTCGAGACGAAGACTGACACCCCTGGAGAGACTCCAGAAGTACCCCAAGATCCATGTCAGCACTGGAGAGCAATCCTCAGGTTCCGGCACCGACTCCACACAAGGTCTTAGGCCCCAGCATCGACGGGAGAGGAATCCCGAGAGGCCCCCGAGCAACTCGCATGGGGACCTGAGGCAACCACAGCGGGTCCCTGAGGTCCCCGTCGTAAGTCGAGAGCACCTGCCGCAACTCGAGAAAATCCATGAGGTTCTCCCCTCCAGGCGAGCTGAGTCCCATTTACGCTGAGGTATCTCGAGGCTAATCACACCTTACCTCTGTAACTTCCAAAGGGTCCTTCACACCCTTGCTGCAACTCAAGAAGTTCCCCGACATACCCGTCTCCACTAGAGAGGAAGCACGAGAGTCCCGCCCACATCCAGAAGAGCCCTGTTTCCGCCTCCTAGCTCGAGAGGAGGGATCTTTTCCCTGCGTGGTCGGGATAGAATTCCCGGTGTTCCCGTCACATCTCAAGAGGAGGCGCTCTACACAGGGAAGGCGAGAGGAACTCCAGGGTCGTGCCACCATTCCCAGAGTCCCCTGGATGTCTCAGTCCATTCCAGGGAAACCTGTTTTCCCTGCACTGCCTCGACTTTCAAGCCGAGGATAGACTCACACCACGGTGGCACGTGGGACAGCCCTGTGGGAAAGCCTCGTGGGAAAGCCTCGAGGGAAAGACACAGATCCCTTGATCCACGCGAAGGGAAGCGTGACACTGCTACTTCAGCTCGGGAGGAAATAGCACGTGCATGCCCCCACTCGAGACGAGGACTGACCCCCTTGGGGAGACTCCAGAAGTACCCCAAGATCCATGTCAGCACTGGATAGGAATCCTCAGGTTCCGACACTGACTCCACGCAAGGTTTTAGGCCTAAGCATCAAAGGGAGAGGAATCCCGAGAGGCCCCCGAGCAACTCCCATGGGGACTGGCCTTTCCTGAGGTCACCAGACTGGGTCCCTGAGGTCCCAGTCGTAAGTGGAGACCACCTGCCGCAACTCGAGAAAATCCAGGAGGTTCTCCCCTCCAGGTGAGATGAGGCCCATTTCTGCTGAGGCGTCTCGAGGCTAATCACACCTAACCCCTCGAACTTCCAAAGGGTCCTTCACACCCTTGCTGCAACTCAAGAAGTTCCCCGACATACCCATCTCCACTCGAGAGGAAGCACGAGAGTCCCGCCTACATCCATAGGAGCCCCATTTCCGCCTCATACCTCGAGGGGAGGGATCCTTTCCCTGCGTGGTCGGGAAAGAATTCCCGGCATTCCCGTCGCATCTCAAGAGGAGTCGCTCTGCACAGGAAAGGCGAGGGGAACTCCAGGGTCGTGCCACCATTCCCAGGGTCCCCCAGATGTCTCAGTCCATTCCAGGGAAACCTGTTTTCCCTGCTCTGCGTCGACATTCAAGCCGAGGGTCGACTCACACCACGGTGGCACGTGAGACAGCCCTGTGGGAAAGCCTCGTGGGAAAGCCTCGTGGGAAAGCCTTGAGGGAAAGCCCCAGATCCCTTGATCCACGCGAAGGGAAGCGTGACACTGCTGCTACAGCTCGGAGGAAAGCGCACGCCCCAGATCCCTTGATCCACGCGAAGGGAAGCGTGACACTGCTGCTACAGCTCGGGAGGAAAGCGCACGTGCATGGCCCCACTCGAGATGAGGACTGACTCCCCTGGGGAGACTCCAGAAGTACCCCAAGATCCATGTCAGCACTGGAGAAGAATGCTCAGATTCCGGTACCGACTCCACACAAGGTCTTAGACCCCGGAATCTATGGGAGAAGAATCCCGAGAGGCCCCAGAGCAATTCGCATGGGGACTGGCCTTTCCTGAGGCGACCAGAGCGGGTCCCTGAGGTCCCCATCATAAGTCGAGAGCATCTGCCGCAACTCGAGAAAATCCAGGAGGTTCTCCAATCCAGGCGAGATGAGGCCCATTTCTGCTGAGGCGTTTCGAGTCTAATCACACCTAACCTCTGGAACTTCCAAAGGGTCCTTCACACCCTTGCTGCAACTCAAGAAGTTCCCCGACATACCTGTCTCCACTTGAGAGGAAGCACGAGAGTCCCGGCCACATTCAGAGGAGCCCAGTTTCCGCCTCCGAGCTCGAGAGGAGGGACCCTTTCCCTGCGTGGTCAGGAAAGAATTCCCGGCATCTCAAGAGGAGGCGCTCTCCACATGAAAGGCGAGAGGGAATCAAGGGTCGTGCCACCATTCCCAGAGTCCCCCAGATGTCTCAGTCCATTCCAGGGAAACCTGTTTTCCCTGCACTGCCTGGACGTTCAAGCCGAGGATCGAATCACACCACGGTGGCATGTGGGACAGCCCTGTGGGAAAGCCTCGTGGAAAGCCTCGTGGGAAAGCCTCGAGGGAAAGCCTGGTGGGAAAGCCACAGATCCCTTGATCCACGCGAAGGGAAGCGTGACAGTTCTGCTACAGCTCGGGAGGAAAGCGCACGTGCCTGCCGCCTCTCGAGACGAGGACTGACTCCCCTGGGGAGACTCCAGAAGTACCCCAAGATCGATGTAAGCACTGGAGAGGAATCCTCAGGTTCCGGAACCGACTCCACACAAGGTCTTAGGCCCAGGCTTCGACGGGAGAGGAATCCCGAGAGGCCCCCGAGCAACTCGAATGGGGACTGGCCTTTCCTGAGGCCACCAGAGCGGGTCCCTGAGGTCCCCGTCGTAAGTCGAGAGCACCTGCCGCACCTCGAGAAAATCCAGGAGGTTCTCCCCTCCAGGCGAGATGAGGCCCATTTCTGCTGAGGCGTCTCCAGGCTAATCACACCTAAACTCTGGAATTTCCAAAGGGTCCTTTACACCATCTCTGCCACTCAAGAAGTTCGCCGACATACCCGTCTCCACTCGAGAGAAAGCACGAGAGTCCCGCCCACATCCATAAGAGCCCCGTTTCCGCCTCCTAGCTCGACAGGAGGGATCCTTTCCCTGCGTGTTTGGGAATGAATTCCCGGCGTTGTGTCGCATCTCAAGAGGAGGCGTTCTCCACAGGAAAGGCGAGAGGAACTCCAGGGTCGTGCCACCATTCCCAGAGTTTCCAAGATCTCTCAGTCCATTCCAGTTAAACCTGTTTCCCCTGCACTGCCTCGACTTTCAAGCCGAGGATCGACATCGACACACACCAAGGTGGCACGTGCGACAGCCCTGTGGGAAAGCCTCGTGGGAAAGCCTCGTGGGAAAGCCTCGAGGGAAAGCCACACATGCCTTGATCCACGCGAAGGGAAGCATGACACCGCTGCTACAGCTCTGGAGGAAAGTGCACGGCATACCCCCACTCGAGACGAGGACTGACTCCGCTGGGGAGACTCCAGAAGTACCCCAAGATCCATGTCAGCACTGGGGAGGTATCCTCAGGTTCTGGCACCGACTCCACACAAGGTCTTAGGCCCCTGCATCGACGGGAGAGAAAACCCGAAAGGCTCCCTAGCAACTCGCATGGGGACTGGCATTTCCTGAGGCCTCCAGAGGGGGTCCCTGTGGTCCCCGTCGTAAGTCGAGAGCACCTGCCCCAAGTCTAGAAAATCCAGGAGGTTGTCCCCTCCATGAGAGATGAGGCCCATTTCCGCTGAGGCGACTCGAGGCTAATCACACCTAACCTCTGGAACTTCCAAAGGGTCCTTCACAGCCTTGCTGCAACTCATGAAGTTCCCCGACATACCCGTCTCCACTCGAGAGGAACCACGAGAGTCCCGCCCACATCCAGAGGAGCCCCGTTTCCGCCTCCTAGCTCGAGAGGAGGGATCCTTTCCCTGTGTGGTTGGGAATGAATTCCCGGCGTTCCCGTCGCATCTCAAGATGATGCGCTCTCAACAGGAAAGGCGAGAGGAACTCCAGGGTCGTGCCACCATTCGCAGAGTCCCCCAGATGTCTCAGTCCATTCCAGGGAAACCTGTTTTCCCTGCACTGCCTTGACTTTCTAGCCGAGGATCGACTCACACCACGGTGGCACTTGGGCAGCCCTGTGGGAAAGCCTCGTGGGAAAGCCCCGTGGAAAGCCTCGTGGGAAAGCCTCGAGGGAAAGCCACAGATCCCTTGATCCACGCGAAGGGAATCGTGACTCTGCTGCTACAGCTCGAGAGGAAAGCGCACGTTCATGCCCCCACTCGAGACGAGGACTAACTCCCCTGGGGAGACTCCAGAAGTACCCCAAGATCCATGTCAGCACTGGAGAGGAATCCTCAGGTTCTGGCACCTGCTGGGAGGCAGTTAGAGGAATCCCGCCCGTGACAAGGTCATGAGGAAGGAAGCTGACATACGCAAGGCGTGCTCAGACTTCAGGGACCCCTCTGCAAATTCCTAAGCACGTACCCCAACAAAATTCTGTCGGCTTTTGTGCTCTGCTTTTCCACTCTTCTGACATTTTCTGGAAAAAGTCAATTCAGGGCTTTAGTCTTCTGCATTTGAAAGAGTGTTTCAATCCAAAAACCCCTCCGATGGCTTTCTAGCCTGCCTGCAGGACTCGTACAGCTGCGCATGTCATTGTTTGAGGCCTCCTGACCGCAGGAGGCACAGGAAGCTTAAAACATCCTAGGAATGTAGGAGCTTCCGAGGAGTCAAAATCTTTAGAATAGGACTGATTAATGGTTTCATTTTTTGGGTCAATGCTTGCTGCCAAATTTTCATATCCTTTATTTTTAGATATAGTTGGTATATAGAAAAACAAGTAGTAGACCTGGTATTAGCAACATTAGATCTTTGAGTTAAGTACCTTCTTTGTTATATCCCACTGCACCTTTGTTCTATAGAGATGTAACTTTAATGCTTTAAGGAGATGCAGATTAAAAAAAAAAAACACTTCAGGGGAAACAAAATTAACATTCATTAAGGAAGAGAGCCAAAAAGTGTTAACAAGCCTCTTGGCCAAAAGATAATGTAAATCACCTGAGACCTTTTGTATACAAAATGATATACGGAAAGAATCTGGGTTGCGAACGCTACATAATTTTGTGTTACCCATTGATATCCGTGTTTTATCAAAAGTATAAAAGGCCTTCTGAACAATAAAGGATGGGGGGCCAGTTTCTCGAACTAGTCTCTCGGCCTGGTTTCTTGGGACTCTGGCTCCCCCCATGTCTCTCTCTCTCTCTTCTTCTCTCCCCTTCCCTCTCTCTGCCTCTTTACTTTAACTTCAGGCTGAATCTCCATCTGGGGCGCGGAGGCTCGCCAGGTCTACTTACTTGCCCCGGCTGTTAAGACCCGCACGAAAGGGAGCTTAAGGCGAGGCACCCTTAGATATTCAAGCGGGCGCCTGGTGGCCCAACGTAGATGGTGCAAATTCCTTGTCTGGAATTTATTGGCCTTCCGCGTAAACCAAGCTATTCAGCCCTCTTCCTCCACTTAATCTTCTTACTACACTATAGTTTCTTAATCTAATCTTACATTAATAAACAAACAAGTCTTTCCACGCCAACGCCGTCCACCCTTCGAATTCCCTGGATCCACCGGGGCTGGACCCCGGCAAGTGGTGCCCGGAACAGGCTATTCGAAGGTAGGTTCCTCGGAGCAAAAGCTCCCCCCGGAGCACTCTCTGTTGCTCTCCCCGGAGCACTCTCTGTTGCTCCCCCCGGAGTGACTTAATCACTCCCCCCGGAGTACTTTCGGGTACTCCCCCAGTGTTGAGTGTTCGGGACGGCTAGGACCCCACTCAGGGTGCCGCGGACCCCCCTGTAGGATAGACAGGGTGAGGACGAGTGGGAAGTGTTCAAGGGCTTACGAGAAACCTGGTGCTCTAGAGGTTGAAAAGAAACCTGCTATCTTAGGGTTTAAAACAAAACCCCCCTTGGCTAAGGTAAAACCTTTTTTGTCAAGGCAGACTTTTCTATAACTCTTAATTTTCTGACACAGGTAACAATGACTCAAAACAATGACACCTCTTTATACAAGTAATTTTGTAACTGTTAAACAAAAAAGACAAATTAAAGATTAAAAGGCTAGTGTTACGAGACCAATGTCCTTGCTTTCCAGAAAAGAGATTTAGATACTTGCATAAAGGTAATAAAACAGCTAAAAACTAATTATACTTTGCATGGGCCTGTAAATGCTTTTGCTCTGTAAAATATTATTACAAATGTTCTGGACCCCCGTCATGAGGCTGTTAGTTAGATAGCCTATGGGAGAGACTATAGCAGTGGATCGTAGTGGGTCTCCACCTATTACGCAGATCATATTTTCTGCCATTGGCAAACAAAAGGAGGAGAGACTGTACTCTTCCTCCCGAGGAAGGAGGGTGCTTATAGGACGCAGCGGCCGAGCGCCCTGGAGAGCCCCCTCCCCCTCTACACAAACCAAACCTTTAAAAAAGTTGTCTTATTTAAGGCGACCACTGCAACCTCTGCTTGCGCCTCCCCAGGGCTTAAGAACTCCCCACTTTATATCCAAAGCCTCCCAGAACATTGCTTAAGTTTGAAACGATAGTGACAATATTTTTGAGCAAAGAGCTCTTTTAAAACAGAGCTTGCTCCTTGCATAAAATCCCCTCAGGAGGGGCCTCACCCAACAAAAAAAAAAAAGAAAAAGGAAGAAAAACAGGAAAAAAAAGACAAAATATATTCGTAATAAAAAGGACTTTACAAATGCAAAATGTTTCTCTTGAGGCCAAATAGAACATTTTTTTGCCAAAATGTCTTGCTAAACAGAGATAACAAGCCGTACCAAACAACCCCAGGTAGCTCAGGCCTGGA
>NW_017218043.1:0-12139 GCF_001704415.2 Capra hircus | reverse complement strand
TCATCTAGCCTGGAGGGAGAACCTCCTGGATGTTCTCGAGTTGCTGCAGGTGCTCTCGACTTAAGACGGGGGACCTCAGGGACCTGCTCTTGTGGCCTCAGGAAAGGCCAGTCCCCATGCGAAGCGGGGGCCTCTTGGATTCCTCTCCTTCGATGCCTCGAGTGTGCTTTCGCTGACGGAGCTTTCTCCACAGACGTGCTTTTCCTCAGCAGCAGGTCACCCTCCCGTCGCCATCAGTGCTTTCACCGGGCTGGTGTGAGTCGATCCTCGGCTTGAAAGTCGAGGCAGTGCAGGGAAAACAGGTTTCCCTGGAATGGACTGAGACATCTGGGGGACTCTGGGAATGGTGGCACGACCCTGGAGTTCCTCTCGCCTTTCTGTGGAGAGCGCCTCCTCTTGAGATGCGACGGGAACGCCGGGAATTCTTTCCCGACCACGCAGGGAAAGGATCCCTCCTCTCGAGCTAGGAGGCGGAAACGGGGCTCCTCTGGATGTGGGCGGGACTCTCGTGCTTCCTCTCGAGTGGAGACGGGTATGTCGGGGAACTTCTTGAGTTGCAGCAAGGGTGTTAAGGACCCTTTGGAAGTTCCAGAGGTTAGGTGTGATTAGCCTCGAGACGCCTCAGGGGAAATGGGCCTCATCTCGCCTGGAGGGGAGAACCTCCTGGATTTTCTCGAGTTGCGGCAGGTGCTCTCGACTTACGAAGGGGACCTCAGGGACCCGCTCTGGTGGCCTCAGGAAAGGCCAGTCCCCATGCGAGTTGCTCGGGGCCTCTCGGGATTCCTCTCCCGTTGATGCGGGCCTAAGACCTTGTGTGGAGTCAGTGCCGGAACCTGAGCATTCCTCTGAAGTGCTGACATGGATCTTGGGTACTTCGGAGTCTCCCAGGGGAGTCAGTCCTCGTCTCGAGTGGGGGCATGCACGTTGTGCTTTCCTCCCGAGCTGTAGCAGCAGTGTCACGCTTCCCGTCGAGTGGATCAATGGATCAGTGCTTTCCCTCGAGCTTTCCACGAGGCTTTCCCACGAGGCTTTCCCACAGGGCTGTCCCACGTGCCACCGTGGTGTGAGTGATCCTCGGCTTGAAAGTGGAGGCAGTGCAGGGAAAACAGGTTTCCCTGGAATGGACTGAGACATCTGGGGACTCTGGGAATGTGGCACGACCCTGGAGTTCCTCTCGCCTTTCCTGTGGAGAGCGCCTCCTCTTGAGATGCGACGGGAACGCCGGGAATTCTTTCCCGACCACGCAGGGAAAGGATCCCTCCTCTCGAGCTATGAGGCGGAAACGGGGCTCCTCTGGATGTGGGGGGACTCTCGTGCTTCCTCTCGAGTGGAGACGGGTATGTCGGGGAACTTCTTGAGTTGCAGCAAGGGTGTGAAGGACCCTTTGGAAGTTCCAGAGTTAGGTGTGATTAGCCTCGAGACGCCTCAGAGGAAATGGGCCTCATCTCGCCTGGAGGGGAGAACCTCCTGGATTTTCTCGAGTTGCGGCAGGTGCTCTCGACTTACGATGGGGACCTCAGGGACCCGCTCTGGTGGCCTCAGGAAAGGCCAGTCCCCATGCGAGTTGCTCGGGGCCTCTCGGGATTCCTCTCCGTCGATGCCGGGGCCTAAGACCTTGTGTGGAGTCGGTGCCGGAACTGAGGATTCCTCTCAGTGCTGACATGATCCTGGGGTACTTCTGGAGTCTCCAGGGGAGTCAGTCCTCGTCTCAAGTGGGGGCATGCACGTGCGCTTTCCTCCCGAGCTGTAGCAGCAGTGTCACGCTTCCCTTCGCGTGGATCAAGGGATCAGTGGCTTTCCCTCGAGGCTTTCCCACTAGGCTTTCCCACGAGGCTTTCCCACAGGGCTGTCCCACGTGCCACCGTGGTGTGAGTCGATCCTCGGCTTGAAAGTCGAGGCAGTGCAGGGAAAACAGTTTTCCCTGGAGTGGACGAGACATCTGGGGGACTCTGGGAATGTGGCACGACCCTGGAGTTCCTCTCGCCTTTCCTGTGGAGAGCGCCTCCTCTTGAGATGCGACGGGAACGCCGGAAATTCTTTCCCGACCACGCAGGGAAAGATCCCTCCTCGAGCTAGGAGGCGGAAACGGGGCTCCTCTGGATGTGGGCGGGACTCTCGTGCTTCCTCTCGAGTGGAGACGGGTATGTCGGGAACTTCTTGAGTTGCAGCAAGGGTGTGAAGGACCCTTTGGAAGTTCCAGAGGTTAGGTATGATTAGCCTCCAGACGCCTCAGCGGAAATGGGCCTCATCTCGCTTGGAGGGGAGAACCTCCTGGATTTTTCGAGTTGCGGCAGGTGCTCTCGACTTACACGGGGACCTCAGGGACCCGCTCTGGTGGCCTCAGGAAAGGCCAGTCCCCATGCGAGTTGCTCGGGGCCTCTCGGGATTCCTCTCCGTCGATGCCGGGGCCTAAGACCTTGTGTGGAGTCGGTGCCGGAACCTGAGGATTCCTCTCCAGTGCTGACATGGATCTTGGGGTACTTCTGGAGTCTCCCCAGGGGAGTCAGTCCTCGTCTCGAGTGGGGCATGCACCTGTGCTTTCCTCCCGAGCTGTAGCAGCAGTGTCACGCTTCCCTTCGAGTGGATCAAGGGATCAGTGGCTTTCCCTCGAGGCTTTCCCACGAGGCTTTCCCACAGGGCTGTCCCACGTGCCAACGTGGTGTGAGTCGATCTCGGCTTGAAAGTCGAGGCAGTGCAGAGGAAAACAGGATTTCCCAGGAATGGACTGAGACATCTGGGGGACTCTGGAATGGTGGCACGACCCTGGAGTTCCTCTCAGCCTTTCTTGAGAAGAGCGCCTCCTCTTGAGTTGCGACTTGGAACGCCGGGAATTCTTTCCCGACCACGCAGGGAAAGGATCCCTCCTCTCGAGCTATGGAGGCGGAAACGGGGTTCCTCTGGATGTGGGCGGACTCTCGTGCTTCCTCTCGAGTAGGAGACGGGTATGTCGGGGAACTTCTTGAGTTGCAGCAAGGGTGTGAAGGACCCTTTGCAAGTTCCAGAAGTTAGGTGTGATTAGCCTCGAGACGCCTCAGCGGAAATGGGCCTCATCTCGCCTGGAGGGGAGAACCTCCTGGATTTTCTCGAGTTGCGGCAGGTGCTCTCGACTTACGACGGGGACCTCAGGGACCCGCTCTGGTGGCCTCAGGAAATGCCAGTCCCCATGCGAGTCTCCGAGGCCTCTCGGGATTCTTCTCCCTTCAATGCCGGGGCCTAAGACCTTGTGTGGAGTCGGTGCCGGAACCTAAGGATTCTCTCCAGTGCTGATATGGATCTTGGGTTACTTCTGGAGTCTCCCCAGGGGAGTCAGTCCTCGTCTCAAGTGGGGCATGCACGTGCGCTTTCCTCCGAGCAGTAGCAGCAATGTCACGCTTCCCGTCGAGTGGATCAAGGGATCAGTGGCTTGTCCCGAGGCTTGCCCATAGGTCTTTCTCACGAGGCTTTCCCACAGGGCTGTCCCACGTGCCACCATGGTGTCAGTCGATCCTCGGCTTGAAAGTCGAGGCAGTGCACGGAAAACAGGTTTCCCTGGAATGGACTGAGACATCTGGGGGACTCTGGGAATGGTGGCACGACCCTGGAGTTCCTCTCGCCTTTCCTGTGGAGAGCGCCTCCTCTTGAGATGCGACAGGAACGCCGGGAATTCTTTCCCGACCACGCAGGGAAAGGATCCCTCCTACGAGCTATGAGGCGGAAACGGGGCTCCTCTGGATGTGGGCGAGACTCTCATGCTTCCTCTCGAGTGGAGTCGGGTAGGTCGGGGAACTTATTGAGTTGCACCCAAGGGTGTGAAGTACCCTTTGAAAGTTCCAGGAGTTTACGTGTGATTAGCATCGAGACTCCTCAGCGGAAATGGGCCTCATCTCGCCTGGAGGGGAGAACCTCCTGGATTTTCTCGAGGTGCAGCAGGTGCTCTCGACATACCACGGGGACCAAAGGGACCCGCTCTGGTGGCCTCACGAAAGGCCAGTCCCCATGCGAGTTGCTCAGGGGCCACGCGGGATTCCTCTCCCGCCAATGCCGGCGACTACGACCTTGTGTGGAGTCTGTGCCCGAACCTGAGGATTCCTCTCCAGTGCGGACATGGATCTTGGGGGTACTTCTAGAGTCTCCCCAGGGGAGGCAGTCCTCGTCTCGAGTGGGGGCATGCACCTGCGCTTTCCTTCCGAGGTGCAGCAGCAATGTCATGCTTCCCTTCGCGTGGATCAAGTGGTCAGTGGCTTTCCCTCGAGGCTTTCCCCACGAGGCTTTCCACGAGGCTTTCCCACAGGGCTGTCCCACATGCCACCGTGGTGTGAGTCAATTCTCGGCTTGAAAGTCGAGGCACTGCAGGGAAAACAGATTTCGCTGGGAATGGACTGAGACATCTGGGGGCACTCTGGGAATGGTGGCCCACGACCCTGGAGTTCCTCTCGCCTTTACTGCGGAGAGCGCCTTCTCTTGAGATGCGAGGGGAACCGGGAATTCTTTCCCGACCACGCAGGGAAAGGATCCCTCCTCTCGAGCTATGAGGGGGAAACGGGGCTCCTCTGGATGTGGGCGGGACTCTTGTGCTTCCTCTCGAGTGGAGACGGGTATGTCGGGGAACTTCTTCAGTTGGAGCAAGGGTGTTAAGGACCCTTTTGAAGGTTACAGAGGTTAGGTGTGATTAGCCTCAGGACGCCTCAGGGGAAATGGGCCTCATCTCGCCTGGAGGGGAGATCCTCCTGGATTTTCTCGAGTTGGTGGCAGGTGCTCTCGACTTACGAAGGGGACCTCAGGGACCGCTCTGGTGGGCCTCAGGAATGTCCAGTGCCCATGCGAGGTGCTCGGGCGGCCTCTCGGTATTCCTCTCCCGTTGATGCTGGGGCCTAAGACCTTGTGTGGAGTCAGTGGCGGAACCTGAGGTTTCCACTCCAGTGTTGACATGGATCTTAGGGTACTTCTGAAGTCTCCCCAGGGGAGTCAGTCCTCGTCTCGAGTGGGGGCATGCACTTGTGCTTTCCTCCCGAACTGTAGCAGCAGTGTCATGCTTCCCGTCGAGTGGATCAATGGATCAGTGCCTTTCCCTCGATGGCTTTCCCACGAGGCTTTCCCACGAGGCTTTCCCACAGGGCTGTCCCACGTGCCACCGTGGTGTGAGTTGATCCTCGGCTTGAAACTGGAGGCAGTGCAGGAAAACAGGTTTCCCTGGAATGGACTGAGACATCTGGAGGACTCTGGGAATGGTGGGCACGACTCGGGAGTTCCTCTCACCTTTCCTGTGGAGAGCGCCTCCTCTTTAGATGCGACGGGAATGCCAGGAATTCTTTCCCGACCACGCAGGGAAAGGATCCCTCCTCTCGAGCTATGAGGCGGAAACGGGGCTCCTCTGGATGTGGGCGGACTCTCGTGCTTCCTCTCGAGTGGAGACGGATATGTCGGGGAACTTCTTGAGTTGCAGCAAGGGTGTGAAGGACTCTTTGGAAGTTCCAGAGCTTAGGTGTGATTAGCCTTGAGACACCTCAGAGGAAATGGGTCTCAACTCGCCTGGAGGGGAGAACCTCCTGATTTTCTCGAGTTGCGGCAGGTGCTCTCGACTTACTATGGGGACCTTAGGGACCCGCTCTGGTGGCCTCAGGAAATGCCAGTCCCCATGCGAGTTACTCGGGGGCCACCTGGGATTCCTCTTACCGTCGATGCCGGGCCCTAAGACCTTGTGTGGATTCGGTGCCGGAAACTGAGGATTCCTCTCCAGTGCTGACATGTATCCTGGGGTACTTCTGGAGTCTCCCTCAGGGGAGTCAGTCCTCGGTCTCAAGTGGGGGCATGCACGTACGCTTTCCTCCCGAGCTGTAGCAGCAGTGTCCACGCATCCCTTCGCGTGGATCAAGGGATCAGTGGCTTTCCCTCGAGGCTTTCCCACTAGGCTTTCCCACGAGGCTTTCCCACATGGCTGTCCCACGTGCCACCATGGTGTTAGTCAATCCTCGGCTTGAAAGTGGAGGCAGTGCAGCGGAAAACAGTTTTCCCTGGCAGTGGACGAGACATCTGGGGGACTCTGCGAATGGTGGCACGTCCCTGGAGTTCCTCTCGCCTTTCTGGTGGAGAGCGCCTCCTCTTGAGATTCGACCGGACTGCCGGAATTCTTTCCCCACCACGCAGGGAAACGATCCCTCCTACGAGCTAGGAGGCGGAAACGGGGCTCCTCTGGATCTGGGCGGGACTCTCGTGCTTCCTCTCGAGTGGAGTCGGGTATGTCGGGGAACTTGTTGAGTTGCAGCAAGGGTGTGAAGATACCCTTTGAAAGTTCCAGAGGTTAGGTATGATTAGCATCCAGACGCCTCAGCGGAAATTGGCCTCATCTCGCTTGGAGGGGAGAACCTCCTGGATTTTCTCGAGGTGCGGCAGGTGCTCTCGACTTACCATGGGGACCTAAGGGACCCGCTCTGGTGGCCTCACGAAAATGCCAGTCACCATTCGAGTTGCTCAGGGGCCTCTCGGGATTTCTCTCCCGTCAATGCCGGCGACTACGACCTTGTGTAAAGTCGGTGCCAGAACCTGAGGATTCCTCTCCAGTGCTGACATGGATCTTGGGGTACTTCTGGAGTCTCCCCAGGGGAGTCAGTCCTCGTCTCGAGTGGGGGCATGCACCTGTGCTTTCCTTCCGAGCAGTAGCAGCAGTGTCATGCTTCCCTTCGCGAGGATCAAGGGATCAGTGGCCTTCCCTCGAGGCTTTCCCACGAGGCTTTCCCAGGAGGCTTTTCGCACAGGGCTGTCCCACGTGCCACCGTGGTGTGAGTCGATACTCGGCTTGAAAGTCGAGGCAGTGAATGGACTGAGACATCTTGGGCACTCTGGGAATGGTGGCACAAACCTGGATTTCCTCTCGCCTTTCCTGTGCAGAGCGCCTCCTCTTGAGATGCGACGGGAACACCCGGAAATTCTTTCCCGACCACGCAGAAAAAGGATCCCTCCTCCCGAACTATGAGGCAGAAACGGGGCTCCTCTGGATGTGGGCGGGACTCTCGTGCTTCCTCTCGAGTGGAGACGAGTATGTCGGGGAACTTCTTGAGGTGCAGCAGGGGTGGGGAAGGACCCTTTGGAAGTTCCAGAGGTTAGGTGTGATTAGCCTCGAGACGCCTCAGCGGAAATGGGCCTCATCTCGCCTGGAGGGGAGAACCTCCTGGATTTTCTCGAGTTGCGGCAGGTGCTATCGACTTATGAAGGGGACCTCAGGGACCCGCTCTGGTGGCCTCAGGAAAGGCCAGTCCCCATGCGAGTTGCTCGGGGGGGCCTCTCGGAGATACCTCTCCCGTCGATGCCGGGTCCTAAGACCTTGTGTGGAGTCTGTACAGGAACCTGAGGATTCCTCTCCAGTGCTAACATGGATCTTGGAGTACTTCTGGAGTCTCCCCAGGGGAGTCAGCCCTCGTCTCGAGTGGGGGCATGCACGTGCTGCTTTCCTCCCGAGCTGTAGCAGCAGTGTCACGCTTCCCTTCGCGTGGATCAAGGGATCTGTGGCTTTCCCTCGAGGCTTTCCCACGAGGCTTTCCCACGAGGCTTTCCCACAGGGCTATCCCACGTGCCACCGTGGAGTGTGTCGATCCTCGGCGTGAAAGTCGAGGCAGTGCAGTTAATACAGGTTTCCCTGGAATGGACTGAGACATCTGGGGGACTCTTGGAATGTTGGCCCGACCGTGGAGTTCCTCTCGCCTTTCCTGTAGAGAGCGTCTCATCTTGAGATGCGCTGGGAACGCTGGAAATTCTTTACAGACCAAGCAGGGGAAACGATCCGTCATCTCGAGCTAAGTGGTGGAAACGGGGCTCCTTTGGATGTGGGCGGGACCCTCGTGCTTCCTCTCGGGTGGAGACGGGTATGTCGGGGAAATTTTGAGTTGCAACAAGGATGTGAAGGACCCTTTGGAAGTTCAGAGTTTAGGTGTGATTAGCCCTCAAGACGCCTCAGTGGGAATGGGCCTCATCTCTCCTGGAGGGGAGGACCTCCTTGATTTTCTCGAGACGCCGGCAGTTGTTCTCGACCTACGACCGGGACCTCAGGGACCCGCTCTGGTGCCTTCAGGAAAGGCCAGACACCGTGCGAGTTGCTAGGGGGCCTCTCGGGTTTACTCTCCCGTCGATGCCGGGGCCTAAAACCTTGTGTGGAGTCCGGGCCTGAACCTGAGGATTCTTCTCCAGTGCTGACATGGATCCTGGGGTACTTCTGGAGTCTCCCCAAGGGAATCAGTCCTCTTCTTTAGTGGGGGCTATTCACGTGTGCTTTCCTCCCGAGCTGTAACAGCAGTGTCATGCTTCCCGTCCCGTGGATCAAGGGATCTGTGGCTTTTTCTCGAGGCTTTCCCACGAGGCTTTCCCAAGATGCTTTCCCACAGGGCTGTTCCTCGTGCCATTGTGGTGGGAGTAGATCCTCTGCGTCAAACTCGAGGCAGTGTAGGGAAAACAAATTCGTGGGAAAGCCTCGAGGGAAAGCCACAGATAAACGTGATTCACGTGACAGGAAGCATGACACTGCTGCTACAGCTCGGGAGGAAAGCGATTGTGCATGCCCCATCTCGAGCCGAGGACTGACTCCCCTGTGGAGAACTCCAGTAGAACCCGAAGTTCCTTGTCAGCACTGGAGAGGAATCCTCAGGTTCAGGCCCGGACTCCACACAAGATCTTAGACCCCGCATCGACGGGAGAGGAATCCCGAGGGGCCCCCTAGCAACTCCCATGGGGACTGGACTTTCCTGAGGCCACGAGAGCGGGTCCCTGAGGTCCCCGTCGTAAGTTGAGAGCACCTGCCACAACTCGAGAAAATTCAGGAGGTTCTGCCCTCCAGGCGAGATGAGGCCCATTTCCGCTGAGGCGTCTCGAGGCTAATCACACTTAAGCTCTGGAACTTCCAAAGGGTCCTTCACACCCTAGCTGAAACACAAGAAGTTCCCCGACATACCCGTCTCCACTCGAGAGGAAGCACGAGGGTCATCAAACATCCAGAGGAGCTCCGTTTCCGCATGGGAGCTCGAGATGACGGATACTTTCCCTACTTGTTCGGGAAAGAATTCCCGGTGTTCCCGACGAATCTCAAGAGGAGGCGCTCTCTACAGAAAGGTGAGAGGAACTCCAGGGTCGTGCCACCATTCCTAGAGTCCCCCAGATGTCTCAGTCCATTCTAGAGGAAACTGTTTTCCCTGTACTGCCTCGACTTTCAAGCCGAGGATCGACTCACACCACGGTTTCACGAGGTACAGCCCTGTGGGAAAGTCTCGAGGGAAAGCCACCGATCCCTTGATCCACGCGCCCGGGAAGTGAGACACTGCTGCTACAGCTCGGGAGGAAAGCGCTCGTGCATGCCCCCACTCGAGCCAGGACTGACTGCCCTGTGGAGACTCCAGAATTACTCCAAGATCCATGTCAGCACTGGAGAGGAATCCTCAGGTTCTGGCCCCGACTCTACACAAGGACTTAAGCCCCAGCATCGATGGGAGAGGAATCCCGAGAGTCACCCTAGCAACTCGCATGGGGACTGGCCTTTTCTGAGGCCACCAGAGCGGGTCCCGTAGGTGCCCGTCGTAAGTCGAGAGCACCTGCTGGCAACTCGGAGAAAATCCAGGAGGTTCTCCCCTCCATGTGAGAGGAGGCCCATTTCCGTGGAGGAGTCTCACGGCTAATCACACCTTATCTCTGGCACTTCCAAAGGGTCCTTCACACCCTTGTTGCCACTAAAGAAGTTTCCCGACATACCCGTCTCCACTTGAGAGGAAGCATGAGGGTCCCTCCCAGATCCAGAGCAGCCCCGTTTCAGCCTCGTAGCTCGAGATGAGGGATCCTTTTCCTTGCTTCATCGGGAAAGACTTCCCGCCGTTCCCGTCGCATGTCAGGAGGATGGCTCCCTCCACAGGAAAGGCAAGAGAAACTCCCAGGGTCCTTCCAACATTCCAAGAGTCCCGCAGATGTCTCAGTCCATACCAGAGGAACCTGTTTTCCCTGCTCTGCCTCGACTTTCAGGCCGAGGATCTACTCACACCACTGTGGCACGTGGGACAGCCTTGTGGGAAAGCCTCGTGAGAAAGTCTTGAGGGAAGCCACAAATTCCTTGACTGACGTGACGGGAAGCCTGACACTGCGGCTACCGCGCGGGAGGAAAGCGCACGTGCATGCCCCCACTTCGAGCCGAGGACTGACTTCTCTGGGCAGACTCCAGAAGTACCCCAAAGATCCATGTCAGCAACTGGAGAGGAATCCTCAGGTTCCGGCTTCAACTCCACACAAGGTCTTAGGCCCCGGCATCGACCTGAGAGGAATCCGAGTGGCCCCCTAAAACCTTGCAATGTGACTGGCCTTTCCTGAGGCCACCAGAGCGGGTCCCTGACGTCCCCGTCGTAACTCGAGAGCACGTGCACAAGTCGAGAAAATCCAGGGAGGTTCTCCCCTCCAGGCGAGATGAGGCCCATTTCCGCTGAGGCGTTTCGAGGCTAATCACACCTAACCTCTGGAACTTCCAAAGGGTCCTTCACACCCCTTGTTGCAACTCAAGAAGTTCCCCGACATACCCGTCTCCACTCGAGAGGAAGCACGAGGTTCCCGCCACATCCAGAGGAGCCCCGGTTCCGCCTCATAGTGGAGATTAGGGATCCTTTCCCTACTTTGTCGGGAGAGAATTCCCAGTGTTCCGCATCGCATCTCCAGATGAGGCGCTTTTCAACAGGAAAGGCGAGAGGAACTCCAGGGTAGTCCCACCATTCCAAGAGTCCCCCAGATGTCTCAGTCCATTCCAGAGGATCCTGTGTTCCCTGCACTGCCTCGACGTTCACGCCGATGATTGACTCACACCGCGGAGGCTCTTGGGACAGCCTTGTGGGAAAGCTTCGTGTGAAAGCCTCGAGGGAAAGCCTCGAGGGAATGCCTCAGATCCCTTGTACCACGCTACAGGAAGTTTGACGCTTCTGCTACAGCTTGGGAGGTAAGCGCACGTGCATGCCCCCAATGAAGACGAAGACTGACTCCCCTTTCGAGACTCCAGAATTACCCCAAGATACATGTCAGCTGTGGACAGGAATCCTCAGGTTCCGGCCCCGACTCCACACAAGGTCTTAGGCTCCGGCATCGACTGGGAAGGACCCCTAGATGCCCCCTAGCAACTCGCCTGGCGACTGGCCTTTCCTGAGTCCACCAGAGCGGATCTCTGTGGACCCCGTCGTAACTCGAGAGCACCTGCCACAGCTCGAAAAAATCCAGGAGATTCTCCCCTCCAGGCGCAATGAGGCCCATTTCCGCTGAGGCATCTCGAGGCAAACCACTCCTAACCTCTGGAACTTCGAAAGAGTCCTTCACACCCTTGCTGCAACTCAAGAAGTTCCCCGACATACCTGTTCCTCTTCACTTTCTGCCATAGTTGTGATGTCATCTGCATATCTAAGTTTATTGATATTTCTCCCAGCAATCTTGATTCCAGCTCACGTATCTTCCTCCAGCATTTTTCATGATGTACTCTTCATATAAGTTAAATAAACATGGTGACAATATACAGCCTTGACATACTCCTTTTCCTTTTTGGAACCAGTCTGTTGTTCCATGTCTTGTTCTAACTGTTGCTTCCTGACCTGCATACAGGTTTCTCAAGAGACAGGTCAGGTGGTCTGGTATTCCCGTCTCTTTCAGAATATTTCCCAATTTATTGTGATCCACACAGTCAAAGGCTTTGGCATAGTCAATAAAGCAGAAAGATGGTTTTGTTTTCGGGAACTCTCTTGCTTTTTCAATGATCCTTGATGTTGGCAATTTGATCTCTGGTTTCTCGACATTTTTTATTCATTTATTTATTTATTTTAATTGTTTAGTTTTTTATTTTTTAAATTTTAAAAATCTTTAATTCTTATATGCATTCCCATACATGACCCCCCTCCACCTCCCTCCCCATAACATCTCTCTGGATCATCCCATGCACCTGTCCCAAGCATGATGTATCCTGCGTCAGACATAGACTGGCGATTCAATTCTTACATGATAGTATACATGCTAGCATGCCATTCTCCCAAATCATCCCACCCTCTCCCTCTCCCTCTGAGTCCAAAAGTCCGTTATACACATCTGTGTCTTTTTTTTTCCTGTCTTGCATACAGGGTAGTCATTGCCATCTTCCTAAATTCCATATATATGTGTTAGTATACTGTATTGG
>NW_017218042.1:0-12140 GCF_001704415.2 Capra hircus | reverse complement strand
GGAGTCGATGCCGGAACCTGAGGATTCCTCTCCAGTGTGAAATGGATCTGGGGGTACTTGTGGAGTCTCCCCAGGGGAGTCAGTCCTCGTCTCGAGTGGGGGAATGCACGTGCGCTTACCTCGCGAGCTGTAGCAGCAGTGTCACGCTACCCTTCGCGTTGATCATGGGATCTGTGGCTTTCCTTGAGGCTTTCCCCGAGGGTTTTCCCACGAGGCTTTCCTACAGGGCTGTCCCACGTGCCACCGTGGTGTGAGTCGATCCTCGGCTTGAAAAGTCGAGGCAGTGCAGGGAAAACAGGTTTCCCTGGAATGGACTTAGACATCTGGGGACTCTGGAATGGTGGCATGACCCTGGAGTTCCTCTCGCCATTCCTGTGGAGAGGGCCTCCTCTTGAGATGCGACGGGAACGCCGGGAATTCTTTCCCGAGCACGCAGGGAAAGGATCCCTCCTCTCGAGCTAGGAGGTGGAAACGGGGCTCCTCTGGATGTGGTCGGGACTCTCGTGCTTCCTCTCGAGTGGAGACGGGTATATCGGGGAACTTCTTGAGTTGCAGCAAGGGTGTGAAGGACCCTTTGCAAGTTCCAGAGGTCTGGTGTGATTAGCCTCAGGACGCCTCAGCGGAAATGGGCCTCATCTCGCCTGGAAGGTAGAACCTCCTGGATTTTCTCGAGTTGTGGCAGGTGCACTAGACTTATGACGGGGACCTCAGGGACGCGCTCTGGTGGCCTCGGGAACGGCCATTTCCTTGCGAGTTACTCGGGGGCCCTCGGGATTCCTCTCCCGTCGATGCCAGGGCCTAAGACCTTGTGTGGAGTCGGTGCCAGAACCTGAGGATTCCTCTCCAGTGCTGACATGGATCTTGGGGTATTCTGGAGTCTCCCCAGGGGAGTCAGTCCTCGTCTCGAGTGGGGCATGCAAGTGCACTTTCCTCCAAGCTTTAGCAGCAGTGTAACGCATCCCTTCGCGTGGAAAAAGGGATCTGTGGCATTCCCTCGAGGCTTTCCACGAGGCTTTCACACGAGGCTTTCCACCGGGCTGTCCCGTGCACCGTTGTGTGAGTCGATCCTCGCTTGAAAGTCGAGGCAGTGCAGGGAAAACAGGTTTCCCTGGAATGGACTGAGACATCCGGGGGACTCTGGGAATGGTGGCCACGACCCTGGAGTTCCTCTCGCTTTTCCTTTGGAGAGCGCCTCCTCTTGAGATGCGACGGGAACGCCGGGAAATCTTTCCCGACCACGCAGGGAAAGGATCCCTCCTGTCGACCTAGGAGGCGGAAACGGGCCTCCTCTGGATGTGGGCGGGACTCTCGTGCTTCCTCTCGAGTGGAGATGGGTATATCGGGGAACTTCTTGAGTTGCAGCTAGGGTGTGAAGGACCTTTGGAAGTTCCAGAGTTTAGGTGTGATTAGCCTCTAGTTGCCTCAGCGGAAATAGGCCTCATCGCGCCTGGAGGGAAAACCTCCTGGATTTTCTCGAGTTGCGGCAGGTGCTCTCGACTTACGATGGGGACTTCAGGGACCCGCTCTCGTGGCCTCAGGAAAGGCCAGTCACCATGCGAGTTGCTCGAGGGCCTCTGGGGATTCCTCTCCCTCGATGCTGGGGGCCTAAGACCTTGTGTGGAGTCAGTGCCGGAACCTGAAGATTCCTCTCAGTGCAGACATGGATCTTGGGACTTCTGGAGTCTCCCCAGGGGAGTCAGTCCTTCGTCTCGACTGGGAGCATGCACGTGCGCTTTCCTCCTGAGCTGTAGCAGCAGTGTCGCGCTTCCCTTTGCATGGATCAAGGGATCTGTGGCTTTCCTCGAGGCTTTCCCACGAGGCTTTCCCACAGGGCTGTCCCACGAGCCACCGTGTTGTGAGTCGATCCTCGGCTTGAATGTTGCGGCACTGCAGGGAAAACAGGTTTCCCTGGAATGGACGGAGACATCCGGGGGACTCTGGGAATGGTGGCACGACCCGAGTTCCTCTCGCCTTTCCTGTGGAGAGCGCCTCCTCTTGAGATGCGACGGGAACGCCGGGAATTCTTTCCCAACCACGCAGGGAAAGAATCCCTCCTCTTGAGCTAGAGGGGGAAACGGGACTCCTCTGGATGTGGGTGGGCTCTCGTGCTTCTTCTCGAGTGGAGACGGGTACGTCGGGGAACTTCTTGAGTTGCAGCAAGGGTGTGAAGGACCCTTTGGAAGTTTCAGAGGTTAGGTGTGATTAGCTTCGAGATGCCTCAGGGGAAATGGGCCTCATCTCGCCTGGAGGGGAGAACCTCCTGGATTTTCTCTAGTTGCAGCAGGTGCTCTAAACTTACGACGGGGACATCAGGGACCTGTTCTGGTGGACTCAGAAAAGGCCAGTCCACATGTGAGTTGCTTGGGGGGCCTCTCGGGATTCCTCTCCCGACGATGCTGGGCCTAAGACCTTGAGTGGAGTCGGTGCCAGAACTGAGGATTCCTCTCCAGTGCTGACATGGATCTTGGGGTACTTCTGGAGTCTCCCCAGGGAGTCAGTCCTCGTCTCGTGTTGGGCATGCAAGTGCACTTTCCTCCCGAGCTGTAGCAGCAGTGTAACGCTTCCCTTCGCGTGGAAACAGGGATCTGTCGCATTCCCTTGAGGCTTTCCCACGAGGCTTTCCACGAGGGTTTTCCCACAGGGCTGTCCCACGTGCCACCGTGGTGTGAGTCGATCCTCGGCTTGAAAGTCGAGGCAGTGCAGGGAATACAGGTTTCCCTGGAATGGACTGAGATATCTAGGGGACTCTGGGAATGGTGGCACGACCCTGGAGTTCCTCTCGCCTTTCCTGTGGAGAGCGCCTCCTCTTGAGATGCGACGGGAACACCAGGAAATTTTTCCCCGAGCACGCAGGGAAAGGATCCCCTCCTCTCGAGCTAGGAGGTGGAAACGGGGCTCCTCTGGATGTGGTCGGGACTCTCTTGCTTCCTCTCGAGTGGAGATGGGTATGTCGGGGAACTTCTTGAGTTGCAGCAAGGGTGTGAAGGACCCTTTGGAAGTTCCAGAGTTTAGGTGTGATTAGACTCTAGTTGCCTCAGCGGAAATAGTCCTCATCGAGCCTGGAGGGGAGAACCTCCTGGATTTTCTCGAGTTGCGGCAGGTGCTCTCGACTTACGATGGGGACTTCAGGGACCCGCTCTCGTGGACTCAGGAAAGGCCAGTCCCCATGCGAGTTGCTCGAGGGCCTCTCGGGATTCTTCTCCCGTCCATGCTGGGGCCTAAGACCTTCTGTGGACTCAGTGCCGGAACCTGAGGTTTTCTCTCAGTGCAGACATGGATCTTAGGGTACTTCTGGAGTCTCCCAGGGCAGTCAGTCCTCGTCTCGAGTCGGGGCATGCACGTGCGCTTTCCTCCGAGCTGTAGCAGCAGTGTCGCGCTTCCCTTCGCGTGGATCAAGGGATCTGTGTCTTTCCTCAAGGCTTCCCCCACGAGGCTTTCCCACAGGGCTGTCCCACGTGCCACCGTGGTGTGATTCGATCCTCGGCTTGAAAGTCGACGCAGTGCAGGGAAAACAGGTTTCCCTGGAATGGACTGAGACTTCCAGAGGATTCTGGGAATGGTGGCTCGACCGTGGAGTTCCTCTCGCCTTTCCTGTGGAGCCCGCCTCCTCTTGAGATGTGACGGGAACACCGGGAATTCTATCCCGACACGGAGGGAAAGGATCCCTGCTCTGGAGCTAGGGAGGCGGAAACGGGGCTCCTCTGGATGTGGGCGGGACTCTCGTGCTTCCTCTCGAGTGGAGACGGGTATGTCGGGGTACTTCTTGAGTTGCAGTAAGGGTGTGAAGGACTCTTTGGAAGTTCCAGAGGTAAGGTGTGATTAGCCTCGAGATACCTCAGCGGAAATGGGAATCAGCTCGCCTGGAGAGGAGAACCTCCTGGATTTTCTCGAGTTGCAGCAGGTGCTCTCGACTTACGACAGGGACCGCAGGGACCCACTGTGGTGGCCTCAGGACAGATCAGTCCCCATGCAAGTTGTTCTGGGGCCTCTCGGGATTCCTCTCACGTGAATGCAGGGGCCTAAGACCTTGTGTGAAGTCGGTGCCAAGAACCTGAGGATTCCTCCCCAGTGCTGACATGGATCTTGGGGTACTTCTGGAGTCTCCCCAGGGTGTCAGTCCTCGTCTCGAGTGGGGCCATGCACGTGCGCTTTCCTCCCGAGCTTTAGCAGCAGTGTCACGCTTCCCTTCGCGTGGATCAAGGGATCTGTGGATTTCCATCGAGGCTTTCCCACGAGGCTTTCCCACAGGGCTGCCCCCACGTGCACTGTGGTTGAGTCGATCCTCGCTTGTAAGTCGAGGCAGTGCAGGGAAACCAGGTTCCCTGGAATGGACTGAGACATCTGGGGGGACTCTGGCAATGGTGGCACGAACCTGGACTTCCTCTCGCTTTTCCTCTGGAGAGCGCCTCCTCTTGAGATGCGACGGGAACGCCGCGAATTCTTTCCCCCACCACGCAGGGAAAGGATCAAACCTCTCGAGCTAGGAGGCGGAAACGTGGCTCCTCTTGATGTTGGGCGGCACTTTCCTGCTTCCTCTCGAGTGGAGAAGGGTATGTCAGGGTACTTCTTGAGTTGCAGCAAGGGTGTGAAGGGACCCTTTGGAAGTTCCAGAGGTAAAGGTGTGATTAGCCTCGAGATACCTCAGCGGAAATGGGCCTCATGTCGCCTGAAGGGGAGAACCTCCTGGATTTTCTCGAGTTGCGGCAGCGTGCTCTCGACTTACGATGGGGACCTTAGGGACCCACTCTGGTGGCCTCAGGAAAGGCCAGTCCCCATGCGAGTTGCTCGGGGGGGCCTCTCGGGATTCCTCTCCCGTCGATGCCGGGGCCTAAGACCTTGTGTGGAGTCAGTGCCGGAACCTGAGGATTCCTCTCCAGTGCCGACATGGATCTCCGGGGACTTCTGTAGTCTCCCCAGAGGCGTAAGTCCTCGTCTGGAGTGGGGGCATGCACGTGCGCTTTCCTCCGAGCTGTAGCAGCAGTGTCACGCTTCCCTTTTCGTGGATCAAGGGATCTGTGGCTTTCCCTCTAGACTTTCCATGAGGCTTTCCCACGAGGCTTTCCCACAGTGCTTTCCCACGTGCCACAGTGGTGTGAGTCGATCCTCGGCTTAAAAGTCGAGGCAGTGCAGGGAAACCAGGTTCCCTGGAATGGACTGAGACATCTGGGGGACTCTGGCAATGGTGGCACGAACCTGGAGTTCCTCTCGCTTTTCCTCTGGAGAGCGCCTCCTCTTGAGATGCGACGGGAACGCCCGCGAATTCTTTCCCCACCACGCAGGGAAAGGATCAAACCTCTCGTGTTAGGAGGCGGAAACGTGGCTCCTCTTGATGTGGGCGGCACTTTCCTGCTTCCTCTCGAGTGGTTACTGGTATGTCGCGGAACTTCTTGAGTTGCAGCAAGGGTGTGAAGGACCCTTTGGAAGTTCCAGAGGTAAGGTGTGATTAGCCTCGAGATCCCCTCAGCGGAAATGGGCTTCATGTCGCTTAGAGGGGAGAACCTCCTGGATTTTCTCGAGTTGCGGCATGTGCTCTCGACTTACGACGGGGACCTCAGGGACCCACTCTGGTGGCCTCAGGAAAGGCCAGTCCCCATGCGAGTTGCTCGGGGGCTTCTCGGGATTCCTCTCCCGTCGATGCCGGGGCCTAAGACCTTGTGTGGAGTCAGTGCCGGAACCTGAGGATTCCTCTCCAGTGCCGACATGGATCTTCCGGGACTTCTGGAATCTCCCCAGAGGCGTAAGTCCTCGTCTCGAGTGGGGGCATGCACCGTGCGCTTTCCTCCCGAGCTTAGCAGCAGTGTCACGCTTCCCTTTTCGTGGATCAAGGATCTGTGGCTTTCCATCTAGACTTTCCCATGAGGCTTTCCCACGAGGCTTTTCCCACAGGGCTTTCCCACGTGCCACGGTGGTGTGAGTCGATCCTCCGGCTTTAAAGTCGAGGCAGTGAAGGGAAAACAGTTTTCCCAGGAATGGACTGAGACATCTGGGGGACTCAGAGAATGGTGGCACGACCCTGGAGTTCCTCTCGCCTTTCCTGTGGAGAGCGCCTCCTCTTGAGAAGCGACAGTAACGCCGGGAATTCTTTCCCTACCACGCAGGGAAAGTATCCCTCCTCTCTAGATAGCAGGCGGAAACGGGGCCACTCTGGATATGTGCGGGACTCTCGGATTCCTCTTGAGTGGAGACGGGTATTTCGGGGAACTTCTTGAGTTGCAGCAAGGGTGTGAAGGACCCTTTGGAAGTTCCAGAGTTAAAGTGTGATTACCCCCCTAGTTGCCTCAACGGAAATGGGCCTCATCTCGCCTGGAGGGGAGAACCTCCTGGATTTTCTCGAGATGCGGCAGGTGCTCTCGACTTACGACGGGGACCTCAGGGATCCGCTCTGGTGGCCTCAGGAAAGGCCCGTCCCATGCGAGTTGCTCGGGGACCTCTCGGGATTCCTCTCCCGTCTATGCTGGGGCCTAAGACCTTGTGTGGAGTCAGTGCCGGAACCTGAGGATTCCTCTCCAGTGCAAACATGGATCTTAGGGTACTTCTGGAGAATCCCCAGGGCAGTCAGTCCTCGTCTCGAGAGGGGGGCATGCACGTGCGCTTTCCTCCCGAGCTGTAGTAGCAGTGTCGTGCTTCCCTTCGCGTGGATCAAGGGATCTGTGTCTTTCCCTCGAGGCTTTCCCTCGAGGCTTTCCCACAGGGCTGTCCAACGTGCCATCGCGGGCGTGAGTCCATCCTCGGCTTGAAAGTCGACTCACTGCAGGGAAAACAGGTTTCCCTGGAATGGACTGAAACATCTGGGGGACTCTCGGGAATGGGGCCTGATACTGGAGTTCCTCTCCCCTTTCCTGTGGAGACGCCTACTCTTGAGATGAGACGGGAACGCTAGGGAATTCTTTCCCGACCACGCAGGGAAAGGATCCCTCCTCTCGAGCTAGGAGGCGGAAACGGGGCTCCTCTTTATGTGGGCGGGACAATCGTGCTTCCTCTCGAGTGGAAACGGGTATGTCGGGGAAACTTCTTGAGTTGCAGAAAGAGTGTGAAAGACCCTTTGGAACTTCCAGAGGTTAGGTGTGATTAGCCTCGAGACGTCTCAGCAGAAATGGGCCTCATCTCCCCGGGAAGGGAGAACCTCCTGGATTTTCTCGAGTTGCGGCAGGCGCTCTCGACTTACGACGGGGCTCCTCAGGGACCAGCTCTGGTGGCCTCAGGAAAGTCCAATCCCCATGCTAGTTGCTCGGGGGCCTTTCGGGATTCCTCTCCCATCGATTCCCAGGCTAAGAACTTCTGCGGTGTCGGTGCCGGGAACCTGAGGATTCCTCTCCAGTGCTGACATGGATCTTGGGTACTTCTGGAATAGCCCCAGGGGAGTCAGTCCTCGTCTTGAGTGGGGGCATGCACGAGTGCTTTCCTCCGAGCTGTATCAGCAGTGTCACACTTCCCTTCCCGTGGATCAAGGAATCTGTGGCTTTCCCACGAGGCTTTCTCTCGAGGCTTTCCCACGAGGCTTTTCCCACAGGGCTGACCCACGTGTCACCGTCGTGTGAGTCGATCCTCGTCTTGAACGTCGAGGCAGTGCAGGGAAAACAGGTTTCCCTGGAATGGACTGAGATATCTGGGGACTCTGGGAATGGTGGCACGACCCTTGGGTTCCTCTCGCCTTTCCTGTGGAGAGCGCCTCCTCTTGAGATGCGAGGGAATGCCGGGAATTCTTTCCCGACCACGCAGGGAAAGGATCCCTCCTCTCGAGCCATGAGGCGGAAACGAGGCTCCTCTGGATGTGGCGGGACTCTCGTGCTTCCTCTCGAGTGGAGCAGGGTATGTCGGGGAACTTCTTGAATTGCAGCAAGGGTGTGAAGGACCCTTTGGAAGTTCCATAGGTTAGGTGTGATTATTCTCGAGACGCCTCAGCGGAAATGGGCCTCATCTCGCCATGGAAGGGAGAACCTCCTGGATTTTCTCGAGTTGCGGCAGGTTCTCTCGACTTACGAAGGGGACCTCAGGGACCCTCTCTGGTGGCCTCAGGAAAGGCCAGTCCCCATGCGAGTTGCTCGGCGGCATCTCGGGATTCCTCTCCCGTCGATGCCCGGGCCTAAGACCTTGTTTGCAGTCGGTGCCGGAACCTGAGGATTCCTCTCCAGGGCTGACATGGATCTTGGGGTACTTCTGGAGTCTCCCCAGGGGAGTCAGTCCTCGTCTCGAGTGGGGCATGCCCGTGCGCTTTCCTCCCTAGCTGTAGCAGCAGTGTCACGCTCCCCTTCGCGTGGATTAAGGGATCTGTGGCTTTCCCTCGAGGCTTTCACATGAGACTTTCCCACGAGGCTTTCCCACAGGGCTGTCCCACGTTCCACCGTCGTGATGTGACGATCCTCGGCTTGAAAGTCGAGGCAGTCAGGGAAAACAGGTTTCCCTGGAATGGACTGAGACATCTGAGGGACTCTGGGAATGGTGGCACAAACCCTGGAGTTCCTCTCGCCTTTCCTGTGGAGATCGCCGTCCTCTTGAGATGCGCTGGGAACACTGGAACTCTTTCCCGATCACTGAGGAAAGGATCCCTCCTCTCGAGCTAGGAGGCGGAAACGGGGCTCCTCTGAATGTGGGCGGGACTCTCGTGCTTCCTCTCGAGTGGAGACGGGTATGTTGGGGATCTTCATGAGTTGCAGCAAGGGTGTGAAGGACCCTTTGGAAGTTCCAGAGGTTAGGTGTGATTAACCTTGAGACACCTCAGCGGAAATGGTCCTCATCTCGCCTGGAAGGGAGAACCTCCTAGATTTTCTCAAGTTGCTGCAGGTGCTCTCTACCTACGACGGGGACCTCAGGGACCCGCTCTGGTGGCCTCAGGAACGGCCAGTCCCCATGGGAGTTGCTCGGGGAGACTCACGGGATTCCTCTCCCATCGATGCGGGGCCTAAGACCTTTGTGGAGTTGGTGCCGTAAAGTGAGGATTCCTCTCCAGTGCTGACATGGATCTTGGAGTACTTCTCGGAGTCTACCCAGGGCAGTCAGTCCTCGTCTCGAGTGGGTGCATGCACGTGTGCTTTCCTCCCGAGCTGTAGCAGCAGTGTCACGCTTCCCTTCGCGTGGATCAAGGGATCTGTGGCTTTCCCTCGAGGCTTTCCCACGAGGCTTTCACACAGGGCTGTTCCCACGTGCCACCGTGCAGTTGAGTCGATGCTCGGCTTGAAAGTCGAGGCAGTGTAGGGAAAACAGGTTTCCCTGGAATGGACTGAGACATCTGGGGGACTCTGGGAATGGTGGCACGACCCTGGAGTTCCTCTCGCCTTTCCTGTGGTTGGCGCCTCTCTTGAGATGCGAGGGAACGCCGGGAATTCTTTCCCGATAACGCAGGGAAAAGGATCCTTCCTCTCGAGCTATGAGGCGGAAACGGGGCTCCTCTGGATGTGGGCAAGACTCTCGTGCTTCCTCTCGAGTGGAGAGGGGTATTGTCGGGGAACTTCTTGAGTTGCAGCTAGGGTTTGAAGGCCCCTTTGTTAGTTCCAGATGCTTGATGATTAGCCTCGAGACGCCTCATCGGATATGGGCCACATCTCGCCTGGAGGGAGAACCTCCTGGATTTTCTCGAGTTGCAGCTGGAGCTCTCGACTTACGACTTGGACCTCAGAGACACGCTCTGGTGGCCTCATGAAAGGCGAAATCCCCAAGCAAGTTGGCTCGTGGCTTCTCGGGATTCCACTCCCGCTCGATGCCGGGGCCTAAGACCTTGTGTGGAGTTACTGCCACAACCTGAGGATTCCTCTCCAGTGCCTACATGGATCTTCGGGGACTTCTGGAGTCTCCCAGGGGGCGTCAGACCTCGGCTCGAGTGGGGGCATGCACGTGCGCTTTCCTCCCGAGCTGTAGCAGCAGTGTCACGCTTCCCTTCGCATGGATCAATGAATCTGTGGTTATCACTCGAGGCTTTCCCAAGAGGGTTTCCCACGAGGCTTTCCCACAGGGCTGTCCCACGTGCCACCTTGGTGTGAGTCTATCCTTGGCTGGTAAGTCGAGGCAGTGCAGGGAAAACAGTTTTCCCTGGAATGGACTGAGACATCTGGGGGACTCTGGGAATGGTGGCAACACCCTGGAGTTCCTCTCCGCCTTTCCTGTGGAGAGCGCCTCCTCTTGAGAAGCGACGGGAACGCTGGTATTCTTTCCCGACACGAAAAGGAAATGATCCCTCTCTCGAGCTAGGAGGCGGAAACGGGGTTACTCTGGATGTGAGCGGTACTCTCGTGCTTCCTCTCAAGTGGAGACTGGTATGTCGGGGAACTTCTTAAGTTGCAGCAAGGGTGTGAATCACTCTTTGGAAGTTACAGAGGTTAGGTGTGATTAGCCTCGAGACACCTCAGCAGAAATGGGCCTCATCTCGCCTAAGGGGAAAACCACCTGGATTTTCTCTAGTTGCGGCAGGTGCTCTCGACTTACGATGGGACCTCAGGGACCCGCTCTGGTGGCCTCAGAAAGGCTAGTATCCATGCGAGTTTCTCGGGGTCCTCTCGGGACTCCACTCCCGTCGATGCCGGGGCCTAAGTCCTTGTGTGGAGTAGGTGCCGGAACCTGAGGATTCCTCTCCAGTGCTGACATGGATCTTGGGCTACTTCTGGAGTCTCCCGCAGGGGAGTCTTTCGTCGTCTCGAGTGGGGGCATGCACGTGCGATTTCCTCCCGAGCTGAAGCAGCAGATTCACGTTTTCCCTTCCCGTGGATCAAGGGATCTGTGGCATCCCTCAAGGCTTTCCCACGAGGCTTCTCATAGGTTTGTACCACGTGCCACCGTAGTGTGAGTCGTTCCTCGGCATGAAAGTCGAGGCAGTGCGGGAAAACAGGTTTCCCTGGAATGGACTGAGACATCTGGGGGTCTCTGGGAATGGTGGCCGACACTGGAGTTCCTCTCGCCTTTCCTGTGGAGAGCGCATCTCTTGAGCTGCGACGGAAACACCGAGAATTTTTTCCCGACACGCAGGAAAGGATCCCTTCTCTCGAGCTAGGAGGTGTAAATGGGGGATCCTTTGGATGATGGCGGGACACTCGTACTTCCTCTCGAGTGGAGACGGGTATGTCGGGGAACTTCTTGAGATGGCAGAAAGGGTGTGAAGGACCCTTTGGAAGTTCCAGAGGTTAGGTGTGATTAACCTCGAGACGCCCTCAGCGGAAATGGGCCTCTTCTTGCCTGGAGGGGAGAACCTCCTGGATTTTCTCGAGTTGCGGCAGGTGATCTCGACTTACGACGGGGACATCAGGGACCTGCTCTGGTGGCCTCAGGAAAGGCAGTCCCCCAAGCGAGTTGCTCGGGGCCTCTCGGGATTCCTCTCCCCGTCGATTCCCGTGGCCTAAGACCTTGTGTGGAGTCTGGGCCGGAACCTGAGGATTCCTCTCTCAGTGCTGACATGGATCTTGGGGGTACTTCTGGAGTGTCCCAGCGAGTCAGTCCGCGACTCGAGTGGGGGTACACGTGCGCTTTCCTCCCGAGCTTTAGCAGCAGTGTCAGGCTTCCCGTCGAGTGGATTAAGTGATCTGTGGCTTTCCCTCGAGGCTTTCCCATGAGCTTTCCAAGAAGGCTTTCCCACAGGGCTGTCCCACGTGCCACCGTGGTGTGAGTCGATTATCGGCTTGAAAGTCGAGGCAGGGCAGGGAAAACAGGTTTCCCTGGAATGGACTGAGACATCTGGGGAACTCTGGAAATGGTGGCAGACCCTGGAGTTTCCTCGCCTTTCCTGTGAAGAGCGCCTCCTCGCTTTGAGATGCGACGGGAACGCCGGGAATTCTCTCCCCGACCACGCAGGGAAAGGATCCGCCCTCTCGAGCTAGGAGGCGGAAACTGGGCTCCTCTGGATGTTGGCGGACTCTCGTGCTTCCTCTCGAGTGGAGACGGGTTTGTCGGGGAACTTTCTTGAGTTGCAGTAAGGGTGTGAAGGACCCTTTGGAAGTTCCAGAGGTTAGGTGTGATTAGCCTCGAGACGCCTCAGGGGAAATGGGCCTCATCTCGCCTGGAGGGGAGAACCTCCTGGATTTCTCGAGTTGCGGCAGGTGCTCTCGACTTACGACGGGACCTCAGGGACCCGCTCTGGTGGCCTCAGGAAAGGCCAAGTCCACATGCCGAGTTGCTCGGGGCCTCTCGGGATTCCTCTCCCGTCGATGCCGGGCCTAAGT
>NW_017218041.1:0-12140 GCF_001704415.2 Capra hircus | reverse complement strand
CTTACCTCTGATAGAACTAGCTTTGTTCCAGCCTTTGGCAATTTGGAGGCAAGCGGGCCCACTTCCTCCCCAAGGAGGCATGGGACCTACTTTGAGTGGAAAGGCCCCTCACGGAGCTGAACCCAGGAAGGCACCCAGTCATGTCTGACACATTCTGCATCCTGCTTCTTCATGAGCAATAACCGCTATAAGCTAGGCATGTCTTTCCAAGGCTCAGAAAGGACAGGGAGATGCATGGTGCTGCCTCTGGAATTTCGGTCCTCTGAGCAGACCCTGGAGGTCTCCCCTTGAAGGAGCTAACCAGTTTTCTTCCAAATACAGGCTTGCAAACACACACTGGGTGGGCTGCCTCTTCTTCCCTGAAGGACGATCACTTCCCGCATCCTGTGAACTCTGCATCCCAGCCTGCTGGAAAAGCGCTTCTTGGAGGTCATTTTTCAGGGACAATTTTCCCTGGAGCCCGGGGCCGTAGGGAGGGCCCATGCTCGCTGGAAAGGCAGAGTCACATCCACAGTCTGTTCTACCCTTTTGCCCTGTAGGAGAGCTCTAGTGAGCCTTAGGTCTGTCAGGAAAATTCTTGGCTCCTATGGGGACACACCCTGTGTGTTAACCTGCATATCGGACCTAGGGGCCACAGGGGCGCCTGTTCCTCTCGGGGGACCCTGAAGTGGTGCGGCCCAGCAACAAGCCTGAACATCCATCCGATTGCTCTTTTCTTCCTTCTGATAGAGCTAGCTTTGCTTCTCGCTTTGGCATTTCGGAAGCCAGGGGGAGCCCCACCGCTGTTGTCCTGGGTCTATTGGAGGTACCGGTCTATTGGACCCCAGCATGGCACCGACCCTCAGACACACTCCCGCAGCCTCCTTCCCATGGGCAGGACTGTTTCTGACCTAGGAATGTGTTCCCAAGGCTCAGAAAATGCAGGGAGACACACGGCCCTGACTCTGGAACTGAGGCCGTTGGAGCAGGCCTGGAGGTCTGACGTCTGAGACGCCAAACACTTGCTGCAAGATACAGGTGTGAAAACACACTCTCTGGGGCTGCCTTTCCTTCCTCCAAGGAAGAGAGCTTTTCCAGTCTCCTCCGTGGCTGAGTCATACAAGGCTGAAAGGTCTGGCTTCGAGGGCATTTCTCAGCGGCAATGGCCCTGAGGCCTGCACCCAGGGAGGGATCCTACCCTCCCAGGGGAAGTCAAAGCAACCTCCAAAACAGCTGTTCTCTCATGTTTCCTCTGCAGGAGGGAGCTAGTGAGCCAGGTCTGTCTGGAACGTTCTTGGATCCTGCGGGGAAATCATCCTGGGAGCCCACCTGGATACCAGTCGTAGGGGCTAAAATTCGCATTTTCCTTCCTTGGAGCCCTAACGCAGTACAGCCTAGCAACTGCTTGAAAATCCATCCTGTTGCTGTTTTCTTCCCTCTGACAGAGCGAGCTTTGCTCCCCATTTGGGGATTTCAGAAGCAAGGTGGTGGCCTGCAACTCCTTGCCTGGGGTCCATTGGAGTTGCAAGGTGCCCTCGACCAGGTGACCCCAGCATGACACCTGCCCCCTCAGACACACTCCCGCAGCCTGCTTCCCCATGGGCAGGACTGCTCTCACCTAGGAATGTGTTTGCAAGGCCAGGAAACTGCAGGGAGACACAAGGCCCTGATTCTGGCATTGAGTCTGTTGGAACAGGCCTGCAGGTCTTCTGTCTAACAAGCCAAACACTTGCTGCAAGATACAGGCCTGAAAACACACTCTTGGGCTGCCTTTCCTTCCTCCAAGGAAGAGAGTTTTCTCAGCCTCCTGTGGGCTGAGAGTCACACAGGGCTGAAAAGCACTTGCTGGGAGATTATTTTTCATTGGCCATGGCCCCTGAGGCCCTGTGCTCAGGGAGGCTCCCTCCCTCCCAGGGAAAGTCAAAGGAAGCTCCAAATGGCTGTTCAATCATGTTTCTGAGAGAGTCATTGCCAAGGCAGGTTTCTAAGAAGTTCAAGGGTCCCCAAGGAGAGAGGGGTCTAGAATTCTCAAGGAGGAAGAAAGGACAAACTGTTTTTCCCTCTACATTCCTTGGGATTATATAACAATCATGCATCCTTCTTGAGGACGGTCTCTGGAAAAAACCTTCTGGCTAATCCTGTTATCTTAAAATGTAAATTATGGGAGTAGGTCTAGTGAGTCTTTACAACCTCCAGACATTCTTTTGTTCGTCATAACTTATTGGAGAGTATATAACTCCATTACTAACACTAGCAAGGGGGTACGCTTTCTGCCCCTTGTGATGTCTCTGTCAGAAGCTTTCTCTATCTCCTTTATACTTTAATAAAACTCTATTGCACAAAAGCTCTGAGCAATCAAGCCTCGTCTTGGGCCCTGGATTGAATTCTTCTCCTCCATAAGCCAAGAATCCCAGCATCTTTTCGTGGTTCAGCAACAATATTTCATTTCCTCTGCAGGAGAGAGCTAGTGAGCTTAGGTCTGTCTGGAACATTCTTGGATCCTGTGGGGAAAATATCCTGTGAACACATCTGGATACTGGGCCTAGAGGCCAAAATTTGCATTTCTTTCCCGGGGAGCCCTAACGTGGTGTGACTTAGCAACTGCTTGAAAATCCATCCCATTGCTGTTTTCCTCCTTCTGACAGAGCTAGCTTTGTTCCCTGCTTTGGGATATCTCAACCGAAGGGCCGGTCCATAGCTACTCGCCTGGGGCCCATTGGATGTGCAAGGTGCCCTCGACTAGGTGACCCTAGCATGGCACTCAGCCCGCTCAGACACACTCCCGAGGCTTCTTTCTCATGGGAAGCACTGCTCCAACCTAGGAATGTGTCTGCAATGCTTGGAAAGTGCAGTGAGACACACAGCCCTGACTCTGCAATTGAGGCCCTCAGAGCAAGCCTGCAGCTCTGATGTCTGAGAAGCAAAACACTTGCTGCAAAGAGAGGCCTGAAAACACACTCTCTGTGGATGACTTTCCTTCCTCTAAGGAAGATAGTTTTCCCAGTCTCCTGCTTCCTGAATGTCACACAGCTGGAATGCGCTTGCTTGGAGGTCGTGATTCAGTGGCAATGACCCCTGAGGCCCTTTGCCCAGGGAGGGCTCCCACACTCACAGGCAAATCAAAGCAACTTCCAAGTGAGTCAGCTCTTCACATCAAGTGGCCAAAGTATTGGAGTTTCAGGTTCAGTATTAGTCCTTCCAATGTATATTCAGACCTGATTTCCTTTAGGATGGAGTGGTTGCGTCTCCTTGTAGTCTAAGCGACCTACAAGCATCTTCTCCAACACCACAGTTCAAAAGCATCCAATTTTCAGCTGTCACTTTCTTTATAGTACATCTTTCATATCCATCCATGACATATGGAAAAACCATAGCCTTGACTGGATGGATCTTTGTTGGCAAAGCAACGTCTCGGCTTTTTAATATGCTGTCTATTTTGGTCATCACTTTTCTTCCAAGTCATAAATATGTTTTAAGTTCATGGAGGCAGCCATCACCTGCAGTGATTTCCAAGCCCCCAAAAATAGTCTGCTGCTGTTTCCAATGTTTTCCCATCTATTTGCCATGAAGTGATGAGACTGGATGCAATGATTTTAGTTTTCTGAATGCTGAGCTTTAAGCTAACTTTTTCACTCTCCTCTTTCATTTTCATCAGGAGACTCTTTAGTTCTTCTTCACTTTCTGCCATAAGGGTGGTGTCATCTGCATATCTGAGATTATTGATATTTCTCCCAGCAATCTGGATTCCAGCGTGTGCTTCCTCCAGCCCAGTGTTTCTCATGATGTACTCTGCATATAAGTTAAATAAGCAGGGTGACAATATACAGCCTTGACATATTCCTTTTCCTATTTAGAACCAGTCTGTTGTTCCATGTCCAGTTGGAACTGTTTCTTCCTGACCTGCATACAGGTTTCTCAAGAGACAGGTCAGGTGGTCTGGTATTCCCATCTCTTTCAGAATTTTTCCCAGTTTATTGTGATCCACACAGTCAAAGGCTTTGGCATAGTCAATAAAGCAGAAATAGATGTCTTTTTTTCTGGAACTCTCTTGCTTTTTCAATGATCCAGTGGATGTTGGCAGTTTGATCTCTGGTTTCTCTGCATGTTTTAAATCCCTCTTGAACATTTGGAAGTTCACAGTTCATGTGAACTTGGAGAATTTTGAGCATTACTTTACTAGTGTGTGAGATGAGTGCAATTGTACAGCAGCTTGAATATTCTTTTTCATTGCCTTTCTTTGGGATTGGAATGAAAACTGACCTAATGACTAGATGTTTTCAATTGCATATGCTGAAAGAACTGGCTGTGCAGTTTTGAAGAAAAAAAAATCATTTTAACCCATTTTCTCTGAAGTGCAAGGCATATCATGGCCATCCCTGAATCATAAAGTCACCTTTTCTTTATGTAGTCATAGTTTCATGCCTAAATTATAGGCCAACTCGTGCTCAAATTGACTCTGATGTCAGGGGCAGATCAACTAATAAGAAGCTTGGATTGTCCCTCTGGAGGAAAGTGAGATCTTGGTCCCACGAGAAGAATCTGAAGGGTTAAGGGAACTTGCAAGAGTGGGGAAAGCTTAGTCCATCCAACATGTACCAAAATCTTAAATAAGGCTTATTTACTTTACCGAAGTAAAAAAACAGATGATGAAAACAATTATAAATCAATGAAAGGTAAAGAAATTCATAGTCTGTTATCAAAAATTGCCTTCTAAGAAAACTTTGTTCTCTTAACCTAGAGAGGAGACTAAATTCCATCTGGTACCAGCTTACCAGAAGACAAACAAACAAACAAACAAATTATTGGTAAGCTTAAAAAAAGTATATTCCATATATCTTGAAGTAGCAGTATTTCTGCAAAGGCATCAGTGTGAAACCATAGAGGACATGGTTAAAACCTGATTAAATAGAAATTGACAATGTAATCTGGTCACTGCTGCGACTTGAATTGCTTTAATATGATAACTGGAATTATAACTGACAGCATTTGACCAGGACATATCAGATTTTCACGGATGTCAGATAATTTCTAGGATATCTATATTAGGAACTGAAGGAATCTTTTTACCTAGGAAAGAAAACAACAGTCTCAAAGGCCCTTGCTGAATCATCTATCAGCAAGGAATGTCTTTGCAAGGATCGCAAAGTGAAGGGAAATTACACCGACCTGCCTCTGCAACTTCAGTCCTCTGAGCAGATCTGGAGGTCTCCCTTTGTATAAGCTAACCTGTTCCTTCCAAATAGAGGTTTGCAACACAAAACAAGTGGCCGCCTATTCTTCCCCGAAGGAGGCTCTCTTTCCCCACATCCTGCGAACTCCCTTTCCCAGCCTCCTGGAAAAGCGCTTCTTGCAGTTCCTTTCAGAAAATCCTATGGACGGAGAAGCCTGGTAGGCTGCAGTCCGTGGGGTCGCTGAGGGTCGGACACGACTGAGCGACTGCACTTTCATTTTCACTTTCATGCATTGGAGAAGGCAATGGCAACCCACTTACTGTTCTTGCCTGGAGAATCCCAGGGACGGGGGAGCCTAGTGGGCTACCGTCTATGGCGTCGCACAGAGTCGAACACGACTGAAGCAACTTAGCAGCAGCAGTAGCAGCAGGTCCTTTCTTAGGGGCAGTTATCCCTGAGATTGGGACCTGGAAAGGCAGAGCCACCTCCACACACACGTCTTTTCTGTCCCCTTTCCTCTGGAGGAGAGCTCTAGTGAGCCTAGGTCTGTCAGGAAAATTCTTGGCTTTGACGGGATCCCACCCGGTGTGTGAACCTGCATACCCGACCTAGGGGCCACAGGGGACCTGTTTTGCTCGAGTGGGTCCTGGAGGGGTGCAGCATAGCAAGAGCTTAAAAATCCATCCAATTTGTCTTTTTTTTTTTTTTTTACCTCGGAGAGAACGAGTTTGCTCCACCTCCACCCTTTGGCAGTGTGGAGGGAAGAGGGCACAACCCTCTCCCAAAGGGGACATAGGGCCTACCAGGAGAGAAAGGCCCCTTGAGGAGCTGAGCCCAGGTAGGCAGCCAGTGATGTCAAGCACACTCCCGCTGCTTGCTTCTTCATGGGCACTCCCACGATCTGCTAAGAATGTCTTTGCAAGGATCTCAAAGGGAAGGGGAGATACATGGCCCTGTCTCTGGAACTTCAGTCCTCTGAGCAGATCTGGAGGTCTTGAGTTGTATAAGCAAACCTGTTCCTTCCAAATAGAGGCTTGCAAACACACCCCCGGTGGTTGCCTCTTCTTCCCCGAAGAAGTCTTTCTTTCCCCACATGCTGCGAACTCCCTGTCCCAACCTCCAAGAATAGCGCTTCATGCCATTCCTTTCTTAGAGGCAGTTATCTCTGAGCTTGGGGCTGTAGGGAGTAGCCCCACACTCACAGGGAAAGGCAAAGACTCCTCCATACATCTCCTCTATCCCCTTTGCTCTGGAGGAGAGCTCTAGTGAGCCTAGGTCTTTCAGGAAAATTCTTGGCTTGGACAGGATCTCACCCTGTTTGTGAACCTGCATATCCCAACCAGGGGCCACAGAGCACCTGTTTCAGTAAAGTGGGCCCTGAAAGGGTGCAGCCTAGCAAGAGCTTGAAAATCCATTCAATTGCTGTTTTTGTACCTCTGACAGAGCGAGCTTGGCTCCACCCTTTGGCAGTGAGGAGAAAAGAGGCATGACACCCTCCCCAAGGGGACATGGGGCCTACTTCGAGAGGAAAGGCCCCTTGTGGAGATGAGGCCAGGAAGGCACACAGTCGTGTCAAACACACTCCCACTGCTTGCTTCTTCAGGGGCACTCCCGCTATCAGCTAGGAATGTCTTTGCAATGATCACAAAGGGAAGGGGAGATACAGGGCCCTGCTTCTGGACCTCCGGTGCTCTGAGCAAATCTCGAGGTCTCCCGTTGTTGGTCAAGTTCAAGGTCAAGTTCGAAGTTCAAGGAAGTTCAAGGTCAAGTCAAGTTCAAGTTCAAATTCAAGGGCAAGGCAAGGCCCAGCCCAAGGCCAAGGCAAGGGCAAGGGCAACGCCAAGGGCAAGGCCAAGGCCCAGGCCAAGGCAAAGGCCAAGGCCACCAAAGCGAAGCCCAAACCCCGTAACGCCTGACAAAAGGCAGAAGCCACTAGGCCCCTGCGCAGAGGAAGCCACTAAAGGCAGCAAGGCCACAGAGCTCCCCGACTCCCATTCCCACAGGAAGATATGAGGATAAAGGGCCTCATCCCAGCATAGCACCTGCTCCCACCACCACCCAACCCCGGCCCCCGCCCCCCGCAGCACGCCCCCTGAAACAACACTGTCTTCCCAGAAAAGAGAACGGAGAAGCCATGCGTGTGCCAAAGGAGCAAGATGAACGAACGATGCCAGGCCCTCCGAATTTGGGCACACCTGACGCCTCGGAACCCCGGGCCTGGCCGATGGTTCCCCGCCGTTCTCGGGTGGGAGGGGGCTCAACACGTTGGCCGAGAGCCCTTGCCCAGGCCACCCGCAAATCCCCTGAGATGTGATCCGACCCCAGGGACCGAGGGCAAACGTACCGCTTGAGGTGCTGGAGGAGCCGGACGAAGCCATGGTGGGAGAGGCACACGGGCATGCTGCAGACTGCTGGCCGAGTGGGCGGGGACCCAGCAGCTCAGGACTCTGGAAAGGGGGAGGCGGCTCCGCCCCCATTGACGTCAATAAGGTTTGGGTGGGTAGATGGAGGGGGCCGCCCCTGGCCTCTTTCCAAGCAGAGACCCTGGACGGAGTCCCGTGGAGCGAGTGGGCTTTTCCCGGGCACAGCTGTGCCCCGGACCGCCAAGATCCCCGTTGGGGTGGGCGGGCAGTTCGGGGGCTTTGGTTTGTGGCCCTCCCTCGCAGCGGGGGGTGGGATCAATCCCGGGTGGATCAATCAGGGGCCCTCAGCAGTGCCAAGGGAGCTCACCGCCCAGGAAACGCCCCTAGGTCCCTTTGAATTGGCCACCAACGCCCCCTTTCCCAGCCTGCCTTGCTCTGGGATTTCCCGCCTTTTCACATTCCACAGGTCCCTGGGCCTCGACTGTCCCCCGCTGGCTCCTCTGAGGCATTCTGGGACACCAGACGCTCTCTCCAGCGCCTCCACCTAGATCCCTCGCTGTCCTCGCCTCTGTATCCCCCCTGCCCCCTCCCCAACTCCTCCGTGGGCTCTTGGCGTCCTTTCCCTACAGCAGTCCCAGAGTGCCACCCCAGAGGGCTTTGAGTTGCCTGGAGCCCAAGGCTCCGGCCAGAGACCTGAGGGGCCAGCGTCTGGACTGGCAGCTAATGCCATTTGGGGCTTTTCTCACGTGGAGCCTGAGGCCTGCATATCCACGGGCAACCCCCCAGCGCGAGTGCCCTGGAGATACCCGACCAAGGGGACAGTGTACCCCCTACTGTGGGGAAGGAGGTTCCTGTTTTCCCTGCACTGGTTCGACTTTCACGCGAGGATCGATCACACCATGGTGGCAAGTGGAATAGCCCTGAGAGTAAGCCTCATGGGAAGACTCGAGGGAAAGCCACAGATCCCTTGATCCACGGGACGGGAAGCGTGACACTGCTGCTACCGCTCAGGAGGAAAGCGCACGTGCATGACCCCACTCGAGCCGAGGACTGACGCCACTTGGGAGACTCCAGAAGTACACCAAGATCCATGTCAGCACTGGAGAGGCAATCCTCAGGTTCCGGTCCCGACTCCACACAAGGTCTTAGGGCCCGGCATCGACAGGAGAGGAATCCTGAGAGGGCCCATAGCACCTCGCATGGGGACTGGCCTTTCCTGAGGTCACCAGAGCGGGTCGCTGAGGTCTCTGTCGAAACTCGAGAGCACCTGCCGCAACTCGAGAAAATCCAGGAGGTTCTCCCCTCCAGGCGAGATGAGGCCCATTTCCGCTGAGGGGTCTCGAGGCTAATCACAACTAACCTCTGGAACTTCCAAAGGGTCCTTCACACCCTTGCTGCAAGTCAAGAAGTTCTCCGACATACCCATCTCCACTCGAGAGGAAGGACGAGAGTCCCGCCCACATCCAGAGGAGCCCCGTTTCCGCCTCGTAGCTCGAGAAGAGGGATCCTTTCCCTTCGTCAGTCGGGAAAGAATTCCAGGCCTTCGCGTCGCATCTCAAGAGGAGGCGCTTTCAACAGGAAAGACGAGAGGAACTCCAGGGCCTTGCCAGCATTCCAAGAGTCCCCCAGATGTCTAAGTCCATTCCAGAAGAACCTGTTTTCCCTGCACTGCCTCGACGTTCACGCCGAGGATCGACTCACACCACCGTGGCACGTGGGACAGCCCTGTCGGAAAGCCTCGTGGGAAAGCCTCAATGGAAAGCGACAGATCCCTTGATCCACACGTCGGCAAGCGTGACACTGCTGCTACAGCTCGTGAGGAAATGGCAGGTGCATGCCCCACACGAGATGAGGAATGACTCCCCTGGCGAGACTCCAGAAGTACGGAAAGATTCATGTCAGCACTGGAGAGGCATCCTCAGGGTCTGGCCCCGACTCCACAAAAGGTCTTAGGCCCCGGCATCGACGGGAGAGGAATCCCGAGAGGCTCCAGAGCAACTCGCTTGGGGACTGGCCTTTCCTGAGGCCACCAGAGCGGTCCCTGAGGTCCCGTCTTAAGTCGAGAGCACCTGCCGCAACTCGAGAAAATCCAGGAGGTTTTCCCCTCCAGGCGAGATGAGGCCCATTTCCGCTGAGGCGTCTCGAGGATAATCACACTTAACATCTGGAACTTCCAAAGGGTCCTTCACACCCTTGCTGCAACTCAAGAAGTTCCCCGACATACCCGTCTCCACTCGAGACGAAGCACGAGAGTCCCGCCCACATCCAGAGGAGCCCCGTTTCCGCCTCATAGCTCGAGAGGAGGGATCCTTTCCCTGCGTGGTCGGGAAAGAGTTCCCGGCGTTCCCGTCGCATCTCAAGCGGAGGCGCTCTGCACAGGAAAGGCCAGAGGAACTCCAGGGTCGTGCCACCATTCCCAGAGTCCCCCAGATGTCTCAGTCCATTCCAGGAAACCCTGTTTTCCCTGCACTGCCTCGACTTTCAAGCCGAGGATTGACTCACACCACGGTGGCACGTGGGACAGCCCTGTGGGAAAGCCTCGTGGGAAAGCACCGAGGGAAAGCCACTGATCCCTTGATCCTCCCGACGGGAAGCATGACATTGCTGCTACAGCTCGGGAGGAAAGCGCAAGTGCATGCCTCCACACGAGACGAAGACTGACTCCTCAGGAGATACTCCAGAAGTACCCCAAGATCCATGTCAGCACTGGAGAGGAATCCTCAGGTTCCGGAACCAACTCCACACAAGGTCTTAGGCCCCAGCATCGACAGTACAGGAATCCTGACAGGCCCCCGAGCAACTCCCATGGGGACTGGCCTTTCCGGAGGCCACCAGAGTGGGTCCCTGAGGTGCCCGTCGTAAGTCGAGAGCACCTGCCGCAACTCGAGAAAATCCAGGAGGTTCTCCCCTCCAGGCGAGATGAGGCCAATTTTCCGCTGAGGCGTCTCGAGGCTAATCACACCTAAACTCTGGAACTTCCAAACGGTCCTTCACACCCTTGCTGCAACTCAAGAAGTTCCCCGACATACCCGTCTCCACTCGAGAGGAAGCAGGAGAGTCCTGCCCACATCCAGAGGAGCCCCGTTTCCTCCTCCTAGCTCGAGAGGAGGGATCCTTTCCCTGCGTGTTCGGGAAAGAAATGCCAGCGTTCCCGTCGCATCTCAAGAGGAGGCGCTCTCCACAGGAAAGTCGAGAGGAACTCCAGGGTCGTGCCACCATTCCCAGAGTCCCCGAGATGTCTCAGTCCATTCCAAGGATCCCTGTACTGCCTCGAACTTTCAAGCCGAGGATCGACTCACACCACCGTGGCACGTGGGACAGCTCTGTGGGAAAGCCTCGTGGGAACGCCTCGTGGGAAAGCCTCGAGGGAAAGCCACAGATTCCTTGATCCACGCGAAGGAAAGCGTGACACTGCTGCTACAGTTCGGGAGGAAAGGGCACGTGCATGCCCCCACTCGAGACGAGGACTGACTCCCCTGGGGAGACTCCAGAATTACCCCAAGATCCATGTCAGCACTGGAGAGGAATCCTCAGGTTCCGGCACCGACTGCACACAAGGTCTTAGGCCCCGGCATCGACAGGAGAGGGATCACAAGAGGCCGCCGTGCAACTCGCATGGGGACTGGCCTTTCCTGAGGCCACCTAGAGCGGGTCCCTGAGGCCCCTGTCGTAAGTCGAGAGCACCTGCCGCAACTCGAGAAAATCCAGGAGGTTCTCCCCGTCCAAGGGAGATGAGGCCCATTTCCGCTGAGGCGTCTCGAGGCTAATCACACCTAACCTCTGGAACTTCCAAAGGGTCCTTCACACCCTTGCTGCAACTCAAGAAGTTCCCCGACATTCCCGTCTACCACTCGAGAGGAAGCACGAGAGTCCCGCCCACATCCAGAGGAGCCCCGTTTCCGATTCTAGCTCGAGAGGAGGGATATTTTCCATGCGTGGTCTGGAAAGAATTCCCGGCGTTCTCGTCGGATCTCAAGAGGAGGCGCTCTCCACAGAAAGGCGAGAGGAACTCCAGGGTCGTGCCACCATTCCATGAGTCCCCAGATACCTCAGTCCATTCCAGGGGAAACCTGTTTTCCTTGACTGCCTCGACTTTCAAGCCGAGTATCGACTCACACCACGGTGACACGTGGACAGCCCTAGTGGGAAAGCCTCGTGGGAAAGGCTCGAGGGAAAGCCACTGGTCCCTTGATCCTCGCCAAGGGAGCGTGACACTGCTGCTACAGCTCGGGAGGAAACCGCACGTGCATGCCCCACTTAGAGGAGGACTGACTCCCCTGGGGAGACACCAGAAGTACCCCAAGGTCCATGTCAGCACTGGAGAGAATCCTCAGGTTCCGGCAACGACTCCACAAAAGGTCTTAGGCCCGGCATCGATGGGAGAGGAATCCCTAGAGCCCCCAGAGCTACTCGCATGGGGACTGGCCTTTCCTGAGGCCACCAGAGCGGTGCCTGAGGTCTTCGTCGTAAGTCGAGAGCACCTGCCGCAACTCGAGAAAATCCAGGAGGTTCTCCCCTCCATGCGAGATGAGGCCCATTTCAACTGAGGCGTCTTGAGGCTAATCACACAACCTCTGGAACTTCCAAAAGGGTCCTTCACACCCTTGCTGCAACTCAAGAAGTTCCC
>NW_017218040.1:0-12141 GCF_001704415.2 Capra hircus | reverse complement strand
TCCCATGCCAGTTGGTGATCGGGGGCCTCTCGGGGATTCATCATTCTCTCCTGGCCTTTCCTGAGGCCACCAGAGCGGGTCCCTGAGGTCCCCGTCGTAAGTCGAGAGCACCTGCCGCAACTCGAGAACATCCAGGAGGTCTCCCCTGCAGGCGAGATGAGGCCCATTTCCGCTGAGGCGTTTCGAGGCTAATCACACTAACCTCTGGAACTTCCAAAGGGTCCTTCACACCTTGCTGCACCTCAAGAAGTTCCCCGACATACCCGTCTCCACTCGAGAGGAAGCACGAGAGTCCCCCCCACATCCAGAGGAGCCCCGTTTCCGTCTCCTAGCTCGAGAGGAGGGATCCTTTCCCTGCGTGGTCGGGAAAGATTTTCCAGGTGTTCTCGTCGCATCTCAAGAGCAGGCGATCTCCACAGGAAAGGCGAGAGGAACTCCAGGGTCGTGCTACCATTCCAGAGTCCCCCAAATGTCTGCGTCCATTCCAGGGAAACCAGTTTTCCCTGCACTGCCTTGACTTTCAAGACGAGGATCGACTCACACCACGGTGGCACGTAGGACAGCCTGTGGGAAAGCCTCGTGGGAAGCTCGTGGGAAAGCCTCGAGGGAAAGCCACAGATCCCTTGATCCTCGCGAATGGAAGCGCGACACTGCTGCTACAGCTTGGGAGGAAAGGCAAGTGCATGCCCCAACTCGAGACGAGGGCTGACTCCACTGGGGAGACTCCAGAAGTACCCCAAGATCCATGTCAGCACTGGAGAGGAATCCTCAGGTTCCAGCACCCACTCCACACAAGACCTTAGGCCCCTGCATCGACGTGAGAGGAATCCCGAGAGGCCTCAGAGGAACTCGCATGGGGACTGGCCTTTCCTGAGGCCACCACAGCGGGTCCCTGAGGTCCCCGTCGTAAGTCGAGAGCACCTGCCGCAGCTCGAGAAAATCCAGGAGGTTCTCCCCTCCAGGCGAGCTGAGTCCCATTACCGCTGAGGTTTCTCAAGGCTAATCACACCTTACCTCTGGAACTTCCAAAGGGTCCTTCACACCCTTACTGCAACTCAAGAAGTTCCCCGACATACCCGTCTCCACTCGAGAGGAAGCACGAGAGTCCCGCCCACATCCAGAGGAGCCCCGTTTCCGCCTCCTAGCTCGAGAGGAGGGATCCTTTCCCTGCGTGGTCGGGATAGAATTCCTGGTGTTCCCGTCACATCTCAAGAGGAGGCGCGCTCCACAGGAAAGGCGAGAGGAACTCCAGGGTCGTGCCACCATTCCCAGAGTCCCCTGGATGTCTCAGTCCATTCCAGGGAAACCTGTTTTCCCTGCACTGCCTCGACTTTCAAGCCGAGGATCGACTCACATCACTGTGGCATGTGGGACAGCCCTGTGGGAAAGCCTCGTGGGAAAGCCGCTTTGGAAAGCCTCATGGGAAAGCCTCGAGGGAATGCCACAGATCCCTTTTTCCACGGGAAGGGTAGCGTTACACTGCTGCTACAGCTCGGGAGGAAAGTGCACTTGCATGCCCCACTCGAGACGAGGACTGACTCCCCTGGGGAGACTCCAGAATACCCCAAGATCCATGTCAGCACTGGAGAGGAAACCTCAGGTTCTGGCACCGACTCCACACAAGGTCTTAGGCCCTGGCATCGACGTGAGAGGAATCCCGAGAGGCCCCCGAGCAACTCGCATGGGACTGGACTTTCCTGAGGACACCAGAGCGGTTCTCTGAGGTACCCGTCGTAAGTCGAGAGCACCTGCCGCAAATCGAGAAAATCCAGGATGTTCTCCCCTCCAGGCGACATGAGGCCCATTTCCGCTGAGGTATCTCGAGGCTAATCACACTTTACCTAAGGAACTTCCAAAGGGTCCTTCACACCCTTGCTGCAACTCAAGAAGTTCCCTGATATACCCATCTCCACTCGAGAGGAAGCACGAGAGTCCTGACCACATCCAGAGGAGCCCCGTTTCCACCTCCTAGCTCGAGAGGAGGGATCCTTTCCCTGCGTGGTGGCGAAAGAATTCGCGGCGTTCCCGTCGCATCTCAAGAGGAGGCGCTCTCCAGAGGAAAAGTGAGAGGAACTCCAGGTTCATGCCACCATCGCCAGAGTTCCCCAGATGTCTCAGTCCATTCCAGGGAACCTGGTTTCCCTGCACTGCCTCGACTTTCAAGCCGAGGATCGACTCACACCACAGTGGCACGTGGGGCAGCCCTGTGGGAAAGCCTCGTGGGAAAGCCTCGAGGGAAAGCCACAGATCCCTTGATCCACGCGAAGGGAAGCGTGACACTGCTGATAAAGCTCGGGAGGAAAGCGCACGTGCATGGCCCCACTCGAGACGAAACTGACACCCCTGGGGAAACACCAGAAGTACCCCAAGATCCATGCCATCACTGGATAGGAATCCTCAGGTTCCGGCACCAACTCCACACAAGGTCTTAGGCCCCTGCATCGACGTGAGAGGAATCCCGGGAGGCCGCAGAGCAACTCGCATGGGGAATGGCCTTTCCTGAGGCCACTGCAGCGGGTTCCTGAGGTCCCCGTCGTAAGTCGAGAGCACGTGCCGCAACTCGAGAAAATCCAGGAGGTTCTCCTTTCCAGGCGAGATGAGGCCCATTTCTGCTGAGGTATCTCGAGGCTAATCACACCTTACCTCTGGAACTTGCAAAGGGTCCTTCACACCCTTACTGCAACTCAAGAAGTTCCCCGACATACCCGTCTCCACTCGCGAGGAAGCACGAGAGTCCCGCCCACATCCAGAGGAGCCCCGTTTCCGCCTCCTAGCTCGAGAGGAGGGATCCTTTCCCTGCGTGGTCGGGATAGAATTCCCGGTGTTCCCGTCACATCTCAAGAGGAGGCGCGCTCCACAGGAATGGCGAGAGGAACTCCAGGGTCGTGCCACCATTCCCAGAGTCCCCTGGATGTCTCAGTCCATTCCAGGGAAACCTGTTTTCCCTGCACTGCCTCGACTTTCAAGCCGAGGATCGACTCACACCATGGTGGCACGTGGGACAGCCCTGTGGGAAGAGCCTCGTGGGAAAGCCTCGTTGGAAAGCCTCTTGGGAAGCCTCGAGGGAAAGCCACAGATCCCTTGATCCACGCGAAGGGAAGCCCGACACTGCTGCTACAGCTCGGGAGGAAAGCGCACGTGCATCCCCCCCTTCGAGACGAGGACTGACTCCCCTGGGGAGACTCCAGAAGTACCCCAAGATCCATGTCAGCACTGGAGAGGAATTTCCACTGCGGCGTCTCGAGGCTAATCACATCTATCATCTGGAACTTCCAAAGGGTCCTTCACACCCTTGCTGCAACTCAAGAAGTTCCCCGACATAACCGTCTCCACTCGAGAGGAAGCACGAGATTTCCGCCAACATCCAGAGGAGCCCTGTTTCCGCCTCCTAGTTCGAGAGGAGGAATCCTTTCCCTGCCTGGTGGGGAAAGATTCCCGGCGTTCCCGTCCCATCTCAAGAGGAGGCGCTCTCCACAGGAAAGGCGAGAGGAACTCCAGGGTCGTGCCACCATTCCCAGAGTCCCCCACATGTCTCAGTCCATTCCAGGGAAACCTGTATTCCCTGCACTGCCTCGACTTTCAAGGCGAGGATCGACTCACACCACGGTGGCATGTGGGACAGCCCTGTGGGAAAGCCTCGTGGGAAAGCCTCATGGGAAAGCCTCAAGGGAAAGCCACAGATCACTTGATCCACGCGAAGGGAAGCGCGACACTGCTGCTACAGTTCGGGAGGAAAGCGCACGTGCATCCCCCCCTCGAGACGAGGACTGACTCCCCTGGGGAGACTCCAGAAGTACCCCAAGATCCATGTCAGCATTGGAGAGGAATCCTCAGGTTCCGACACCGACTCCACACAAGATCTTAGGCCCCGGCATTGACGGGAGAGGAATCCCGAGAGGCCCCCGAGCAACTCGCTTGGGGATTGTCCTTTCCTGAGGCCAACAGAGCGGGTCCCTGAGGTCCCGTCGTAAGTCGAGAGCACCTGCCGCAACTCGAGAAAATCCAGGATGTTCTCCCCTTCAGGCGAGATGAGGCCCATTTCTGCTGAGGCGTCTGGAGGCTAATCACACCTAACCTCTGGAACTTCCAAAGGGTCCTTCACACCCTTGCTGCAACTCAAGAAGTCCCCCAATATTCCCGTCTCTACTCGAGAGCGAGCAAGAGAGTCCTGCCCACATCCAGAGGAGCCCCGTTTCCGCCTCCAAGCTAGAGAGGAGGGATCCTTTCCCTGCGTGGTCGGGAAAGTATTCCCGGCGTTCTCGTCGCATCTCAAGAGGAGGCACTCTCCACTGGAAGGCGAGAGGAACTCCCGGGCCTTGCCACCATTCCCAGAGTCCCGCAGATGTCTAAGTCCATTCCAGGGAAATCTGTTTTCCCTCGATTGCCGCGACTTTCAAGCCGAGGATCGACTCACACCACGGTGGCACGTGGGACAGCCCTGTGGGAAAGCCTCCTGGGAAAGCCTCGTGTGAGAGCCTCAAGGGAAAGGCCACAGATCCCTTGATCCAGGCGAAGGGAAGCGTGACACTGCTGCTACAGCTCGGGAGGAAAGCGCACGTGCATGCCCCCACTCGAGACGAGGACTGACTCCCCTGGGGAGACTCCAGAAATACCCCAAGATCCATGTCAGCACTGGAGAGGAATCCGCAGGTTCCGGCACCGTCTCCACACAAGGTTTTAGGCCCCGGCATCGAGGGGAGAAGAATCCCGAGAGGACCCCGAGCAACTCGCATGGGGACTGGCCTTTCCTGAGGCCACCAGAGTGGGTCCCTGAAGTCCCCGTCGTAAGTCGAGAGCACCTGCCGCAACTTGAGTACATCCAGGAGGTTCTCCCCTCCAGGCGAGATGAGGCCCATTTCCGCTGAGGCGTCTCGAGGCTAATCACACCTAACCTTTGGAACTTCCAAAGGACCCTTCACACCCTTGCTGCAACTCAAGAAGTTCCCCGACATACCCGTCTCCACTCGAGAGGAAGCACCAGAGATCCGCCCACATCCATAGGAGCCCCGTTTCCGCCTCCTATCTCGAGAGGAGGGATACTTTCCCTGCGTGTTCGGGAAAGAATTCCCGGCGTTCCCTGTCGCATCTCAAGAGGAGGCGCTCTCCACAGGAAAGGCGAGAGGAACTCCAGGGTCGTGCCACCATTCCCAGAGTCCCCCAGATGTCTGCAGTCCATTTCAGGGAAACCTGTTTTCCCTGCACTGCCTCGAATTTCAAGCCGAGGATCGACTCACACCACGGATGGACACGTGGGAACAGCCCTGTGGGAAAGCCTCGTGGGAAAGCCTCGAGGGAAAGCCACAGATCCCTTGATCCACGCGAAGGGAAGCGTTGACACTGCTGCTACAGCTCGGGAGGAAAGCGCACGTGCATGCCACCACTCGAGACGACGGACTGACTCCCCTGGGGAGACTCCAGAAGTACCCCAAGATCCATGTCAGCACTGGAGAGGAAATCCTCAGGTTCCGGCACCGACTCCACACAAGAGTCTTAGGCCCCGGCATCGACGGGAGAGGAATCTCGAGAGGCCCCGAGCAACTTCGCATGGGGACTGGCCTTTCCTGAGGCCACCAGAGCGGGTCCCTGAGGTCCCCGTCTTAAGTACGAGAGCACCTGCCGCAACTCGAGAAAATCCAGGAGGTTCTCCCCTCCAGGCGAGATGAGGCCCATTTCCGCTGAGGCGTCTCAGAGGCTAATCACACCTAACCTCTGGAACTTCCAAAGGGTCCTTCACACCCTTGCTGCAACTCAAGAAGTTCCCCGACATACCCGTCTCCACTCAGAGAGGAATCCGAGAGTCCCGCCCATCATCCAGAGTGGTCCCGTTTCCGCCTGCCTAGCTCGAGAGGAGGGATCCTTTCCCTGCGTGGTGGGGAAAGAATTTCCGGCGTTCCCTTGGCATCTCAAGAGGAGGCGCTCTCCACAGGAAAGGCGAGAGGAACTCGAGGGTCGTGCCACCATTCCCTGAGTCCCCCAGATGTCTCAGTCCATTCCAGGGAAAACTGTTTTCCCTTCACTGCGTCGACTTTAAAGCGAGGATCGACTCACACCACCGGTGGCACGTGGGAAAGCCCTGTGGGAAAGCCTCGTGGGAAAGCCTCATGGGAAAGTCTAGAGGGAAAGCCACAGATCCCTTGATCCACGCAAAGGGAAGCGTGACACTGCAGCTACAGCTCGGGAGGAAAGCGCACGTGCATTCCCCCACTCGAGACGAGGACTTACGCCCCTGGGGAGACTCCAGAAGTCCCCGAAGATCCATGTCGGCACTGGAGAGGAATCCTCAGGTTCCGGCACTGACTCCACACAAGGTCTTAGGCCCCGGCACCGACGGGAGAGGAATCCCGAGAGGCCCCCGAGCAACTCGCATGGGGACTGGCCTTTCCTGAGGCCACCAGAGCGGGGTCCCTGAGGTCCCAGTCGTAAGTCGAGAGCACCTGCCGCAACTCGAGAAAATCCAGGAGGTTCTCCCCTCCAGGCGACATGAGGCCCATTTCCGCTGAGGTATCTCGAGGCTAATCACACCTTACCTCTGGAACTTCCAAAGGGTCCTTCACACCCTAGCTGCACCTCAAGAAGTTCCCCGACATACCCGTCTCCACTCGAGAGGAAGCAGGAAAGTCCGCCCACATCAAGAGGAGCCACGTTTCCGCCTCCTAGCTCGAGAGGTTTGATCCTTTCCCTGCGTGGTGGGGAAAGAATTCGCGGCGTTCCCGTCGCATCTCAAGAGGAGGCGCTCTCCAGAGGAAAAGGTGAGAGGAACTCCAGGTTCGTGCCACCATTGCCAGAGTCCCCCAGATATCTCAGTCCATTCCAGGGAACCTGTTTTCCCTGCACTGCCTCGACTTTCAAGCCGAGGATCGACTCACACCACAGTGGCACGTGGGCAGCCCTGTGGGAAAGCTCGGGGAGCCTCGTGGGAAAGCCTCGTGGGAAAGCCTCGAGGGAAAGCCACAGATCCCTTGATCCACGCGAATGGGAAGCGCGACACTGCTGCTACAGCTCGAGAGGAAAGCGCACGTGCATGCCCCCACTCGAGACGAGGACTGACTCCCCTGGGGAGACTCCAGAAGTACCCCAAGATCCATGTCAGCACTGGTGAGGAATCCTCAGGTTCCGGCACTGACTCCACACAAGGTCTTAGGCCCCGGCATCGACGGGAGAGGAATCCCGAGAGGCCCCGAGCAACTCGCATGGGGATGGCCTTTCCTGAGGCCACCAGAGCGGGTCCCTGAGGTCCCCGTCGTAAGTCGAGAGCACCTGCCGCAACTCGAGAAAATCCAGGAGGTTCTCCCCTCCAGGCGAGATGAGGCCCATTTCCGCTGAGGCGTCTCGAGGCTAATCACACCTAACCTCTGGAACTTCCAAAGGGTCCTTCACACCCTTGCTGCAACTCAAGAAGTTCCCCGACATACCCGTCTCCACTCGAGAGGAAGCACGAGAGTCCCGCCCACATCCAGAGGAGCCCCGTTTCCGCCTCCTAGCTCGAGAGGAGGGATCCTTTCCCTGCGTGGTCGGAAAGAATTCCCGGCGTTCTCGTCGCATCTCAAGAGGCAGGCGACTCTCCACAGGAAAGGCGAGAGGAACTCCAGGGTCGTGCCACCATTCCCAGAGTCCCCAGATGCGACAGAACCGGTCTTTCCGACCACGCAGGAAAGGATCCCTCCTCTCAGCTAGGAGCGGAAACGGGGCTCTCTGGATGTGGGGGACTCCTTGCTTCTCTCGAGTGAGACGGATGCGGGGACTTCTTGAGTTGCAGCAAGGTGTGAAGGACCCTTGGAAGTTCCAGAGGTTAGGTGTGATTAGCCTCGAGACGCCTCAGCGAAAATGGGCCTCATCTCGCCTGAGGGAGAAGCCTCCTGGATTTTCTCGAGTGCGGCAGGTGCTCTCGACTTACGACGGGACCTCAGGGACCCGCTCTGGTGGCCTCAGGAAAGGACAGTCCCATGCGAGTTGCTCGGGGCCTCTCGGGATTCCTCTCCGTCGATGCGGGGCCTAAGATCTTGTGTGGAGTCAGTGCCGGAACCTGAGGATTCCTCCCAGTGCTGACATGGATCTTGGGGTACTTCTGGAGTCTCCCCAGGGGAGTCAGTCCTCGTCTCAGAGTGGGGAATGCACGTGCGCTTCCTCCCGAGCTGTAGCACAGTGTCGCGCTTCCATTCGCGATGGATCAAGGGATCTGTGGCTTTCCCTCGAGGCTTTCCCACGAGGCTTTCCCGAGGCTCCCCGAGGCTTTCCCACGAGGCTTTCCCACAGGGCTGCCCACGTGCCACTGTGGTGTGAGTCGATCCTCGGCTTGAAAGTCGAGGCAGTGCAGGGAAAACAGGTTCCCTGGAATGGACTGAGATATCTGGGGGACTCTGGCAATGGTGGCACGAACCTGGAGTTCCTCTCACTTTTCCTCTGGAGAGCGCCTCCTCTTGAGATGCGACGGAACGCCGCGAATTCTTTCCCACCACGCAGGGAAAGGATCAAACCTCTCGAGCTAGGAGGCGGAAACGTGGCTCCTCTTGATGTGGGCGGGACTTCCTGCTTCCTCTCGAGTGGAGACGGGTATGTCGGGGAACTTCTTGAGGTGCAGCTAGGGTGTGAAGGACCCTTTGGAAGTTCCAGAGGTAAGGTGTGATTAGCCTCGAGATACCTCAGCGGAAATGGGCCTCATGTCGCCTGGAGGGGAGAACCTCCTGGATTTTCTCGAGTTGCGGCAGGTGCTCTCGACTTACGACTGGGACCTCAGGGACCCGCTCTGGTGGCCTCAGGAAAGGCCAGTCCCCATGCGAGTTGCTCGGGGGCCTCTCGGGATTCCTCTCCCGTCGGTGCCGGGGCCTAAGACCTTGTGTGGAGTCAGTGCCGGAACCTGAGGATTCCTCTCCAGTGCCGACATGGATCTTCGGGGACTTCTGGAGTCTCCCCAGGGGCGTAAGTCCTCGTCTCGAGTGGGGGAATGCACGTGCGCTTTCCTCCCGAGCTGTAGCTGCAGTGTCACGCTTCCCTTTGCGTGGATCAAGGGATCTGTGGCTTTCCATCTAGACTTTCCCATGAGGCGTTCCACGAGGCTTTCCCACAGGGCTTGTCCCACGTGCCACGGTGGTGTGAGTCGATCCTAGGCTTTGAAAGTCGAGGCAGTGCAAGGGAAAACAGGTTTCCCTGGAATGGACTGAGACATCTGGGGGACTCAGGGAATGGTGGCACGACCCTCGGAGTTCCTCTCGCCTTTCCTTGGAGAGCGCCTCCTCTTGAGATGCCAAGGGAACGCCGGAAATCTTTCCCCACCACGCAGGGAAAGGATCAACCTCCTCCGAGCTAGGAGGCGGAAAAACGGTGGCTCCTCTGGATGTGGGCGGGACTCTCGTGCTTCCTCTCGAGTGGAGACTGGTTATGTCGGGGAACTTCTTGAGGTTGCAGCAAGGGTGTGAAGGACCCTTTGGAAGTTCCAGAGGTTAGGTGTGCATTAGCCTCGAGACGCCTCAGCGGAAATGGGCCGCATCTCGCCTGGAGGGGAGAACCTCCTGGATTTTCTCCGAGTTGCGGCAGGTGCTCTCCACTTACGACTGGGACATCAGGGACCCGCTCTTGGTGGCCTCAGGAAAGGCCAGTCCCGATGCGAGTTGCTCGGGGGCCTCTCGGGATTCCTCTCCCGTCGATGCCGGGGCCTAAGACCTTGTGTGGAGTCAGGTGCCGGAACCTGATCATTCCTCTCCAGTGCTGACATGGATCTTGGGGTACTTCTGGAGTCTCCCCAGGGGAGTCAGTCCTCGTCTCGAGTGGGGACATGCACGTGCGCTTTCCTCCCGAGCTGTAGCAGCAGTGTCATGCTTCCCTTCGCGGTGGATCAAGGGATCATGGGGCTTTCCCTCTGAGGCTTTCCCACGAGGCTTTCCCACGAGGCTTTCCCACAGGGCTGTCCCACGTGCCACCGTGGTGTGAGTCGATCCTCGGCTTGAAAGTCGAGGCAGTGCATGGGAAAACAGGTTTCCCTGGCAATTGACTGAGACATCTGGTTGACTCTGGGAATGGTGGCACGAACCTGGAGTTCCTCTCGCCTTTCCTGTGGAGAGTGCCTCTCTTGAGATTCGACGGAACGCCGGGAATTCTTTCCCGACCACGCATGGAAAGGATCCCTCCTCTCAAGCTAGGAGGCAGAAACGGGCCTCCTCTGGATGTGGCCGGGACTCTCGTGCTTCCTCTCAAGTGGAGACGGGTATGTCGGGGAACTTCTTGAGTTGCAGCAAGGGTGTGAAGGACACGTTGGAAGTTCCAGAGGTTAGGTGTGATTAGCCTCGAGAGGCCTCTGCGGAAATGTGGCCTCATTCTCGCCTGGAGGGGACAACCTCCTGGATTTTCTCGAGTTGCGGCAGGTGCTCTCGGTACTTACGATGGGGACCTCAGGGACCCGCTCTGGTGGCCATCAGGAAATGCCATTCCCCATGCGAGTTGCTCGGGGGCATCTCGGGATTCCTCTCGCGTCGATTCCGGGGCCTGAGACCTCGTGTGGAGTCAGTGCCGGAACCTGAGGATTCCTCTCCAGTGCTGACATGGATCTTGGGGTACTTCTGGAGTCTCCCCAGGGGAGTCCAGTCCTCTTCTCGAGTGGGGGCATGCACGTGCGCGTGCCTCTCGAGCTGTAGCATTAGTGTCGCGCTTCCATTCGCTGTGGATCAAGGGATCTGTGTCTTTCCCTCGAGGCCTTTCCACGAGGCTTTCCCACGACGCTTTCCCACAGGGCGGTCCCACGTGCCACCGTGGTGTGAGTCGATCCTCGCTTGAATGTCGACGCAGTGCTGGGAAAACAGGTTTCCCTGGAATGGACGGAGACATCTGGGGGACTCTGGGAATGGTGGCACGGACCCTGGAGTTCCTCTCGCCTTTCCTGTTGAGAGAGCCTCCTCTTGAGATGCGACGGAAATGCCGGGAATTCTTTCCCGAACACGCAGGAAAGGATCCCTCCTCTCGAGCTAGGAGGCGGAAACGGTGTTGCTCTGGATGTGGCGGGACTCCCGTGCTTCCTCTCGAGTGGAGACCGGTATGTCGGGGAACTTCTGAGTTGCAGCAAGGGTGTGAAGGACCTTTTAAGTTCTAAAGGTTAGGTGTGATTAGCCTTGAGACGCCTCAGCGAAAATGGGCCTCATCTCGCCTCGATGGGAGAACCTCCTGGATTTTCTCGAGTTGCGGCAGGTGCTCTCAACTTACGACGGGACCGCAAGGACCCCCTCCGGTAGCCTCAGGAAAGGCCAGTCCCCATGCGAGTTGCTCGGTGTCCTCTCGGGATTCCTCTCCCTTCGATGCCAGGGCCTAAGATCTTGTGTGGAGTGGGTGCCGGAACCTGAGGATTCCTCTCCAGTGCTGACATGGATCTTGGGGTACTTCTGGAGTCTCCCCTGGGGAGTCAGTCCTCGTCTCGAGTGGGGGCATGCACGTGCGCTTTCCTCCCGTGCTGTAGCAGCAGTGTCACTCTTCCCTTCGGCGTGGATCAAAGGGATCTGTGCCTTTCCCTCGAGGCTTTTCCCACGAGGCTTTCCCACGAGGCTTTCCCACAGGGCCTGTCCCACGTGTCACCGTGGTGCGAGACGATCCTCGGCTTGAAAGTCGAGGCAGTGCAGGGAAAACAGGTTTCCCTGGAATGGACTGAGACATCCAGGGGACTCTGGAATGGTGGCACGACCCTGGAGTTCCTCTCGCCATTCCTGTGGAGCGCGCCTCCTCTTGAGATGTGACGGGAACACCGGGAATTCTTTCCCGACCACGCCAGGGAAAGGATCCCTCCTCTCGAGCTAGGAGGCGGAAACGGGGCCCCTCTGGATGTGGGCGGGACTCTCGTGCTTCCTCTCGAGTGGAGACAGTATGTCGGGGAACTTCTTGAGTTGCAGAAAGGGTGTGAAGAACCTTTGGAAGTTCCAGAGGTTAGGTGAATATCCTGGAGACGCCTCAGCGGAAATGGGCCTCATCTCGCCTGGAGGGGAGAACCTCCTGGATTTTCTCGATTTGCGGCAGGTGCTCTCGACTTACGACGGGGACCTTAGGGACCCGCTCTGGTGGCCTCAGGAAAACCCAGTGCACACATGCTGCTCGGGGGCCTCTCGGGATTCCTCTCACTTAATGCTGGGGCCTAAGCCCTTGTGTGGAGTCGGTGCGCGAACCTGAGTG
>NW_017218039.1:0-22631 GCF_001704415.2 Capra hircus | reverse complement strand
GTTTTTTTGTTTTTTCTTTTTTTAAAAAAAAAAACCAGAAAATTTTTAAGCATGAAAAAACAGTCTTCAGAATGGAAAGGAAAAAGTCAAAGTCTATTGGAGATAACATACTTTTGTATATAGAAAATCTTGAAGAAAACACAAGTAGTAAAATTAATATAAAGCTTGCAGAAGAGAAGACAAATATTTTAAAAGTCAACCACATTTTATACAGTAGCAACAAATTTGTTGAGTAAATACTTGAATCTACACTAGCATTAAAAAGAATATTTAGGAAGTCAGAAAGAGAAAGACAATAGATTCTTTTAATGGCCGAGTAATACTCCATTGTGTATATGTTCCACAGCTTTCTGATCCATTTATCTGTTGATGGACAACTAGGTTGTTTCCATGTCCTGGCTATTATAAACAGTGCTGTGATGAACACTGGGGTACATGTGTCTCTTTCAATTCTGGATTCCTCAGTGTGTATGCCCAGCAGTGGGATTGCTGGGTCATACGGCAGTTCTATTTGCAAAAGTGGTTTGTCAGTACCTCAAAAATTAAATATAGAGTAGCCATATGATGCAGCAATTTCCCTCTTTTGTATATATCCATAAACACTGAAAATGTTCAGTCCATGCAAAATCAGTGTTCACAGCAACATTACTCACAATAGCCACAAAAAGTACACCATCCAAGTATTATCCATTAATTGACGAATGGATAAACAAACTGTGCTATATGCTCAACATGGACTGCATGGAAGCCATTTGCCATATTCATATACCATATTCAGCCATAAAAATAAAACAAAAACATTCACTGCTATACACCCATGAAATGGATGAATCTTGAAAGTACACAAACTAGGGATTTTCCTGGAGATCCAGTGTTTAAGACTTTCCACAGGTTCCATCCCTGGGCTGGGAACTAAGATCCCACATGCCACAGAGCTAAATAAATAAATATTTAAAAGAAAATATGGTATCTGAATAAAGCCAGACACAAAGGTCACACATTGTATGTGGGAGAACTGTAGGTGGAAGAGAAGCAGGAAAGAGAAGCACTCTGTAATCCAAGTGAAACATTTTTTTTCAGGGAGGAGGAAAGGAACTACTCTGATAAAGGCTGCCAATAAATTAAATAAAATAACAACTAAACATTGACCACTGAGTTAAACATCTGAAATTCACTTGTGGCCCTTGACAAAAGTGGCTTTAAAGGAAAATGAGAGAACTTGAGATAACCAAAGTCTAGGAACAAGTCTGCAGAAGTCTATAATAAGCAAATACAAAATAAAAGCAGCAGAAGCAGGATGTGTCACCAAAAGTAGGATTTTTAACGACAGGTAACATTATAGTCCGTTTGTTTCCTGATGGGAACCATCCAGAGAAACAGAAAACTTACTCCAGGACAAAGAGGAGACTTGATAGAATATCAAGAATGAGTAGGTCTAGAACTGAGTAGATCAAGAATTGAGTCGATCAAGCCAGAGAGCACACAAGCTGGAGAAGGCAATGGAAACTCACACCAGTACTCTTGCCTGGAAAATCCCACGGATGGAGGAGGCCTGGTAGGCCACAGTCCATGGGGTTTCGTATAGTTGGACATGACTGAGCGAATTCAATTTCACTCTTCACTCTCATGCAATTGGAAAAGGGAATGGCAACCCACTCCAGTGTTCTTGCCTGGAGAATCCCAGGAATGGGGGGAGCCTGGTGGGCTGTTGTCCATGAGATTGCAGAGTCGGACACGACTGATGCGGCTTAGCAGCCGGTAGCAGCACACAAGAAGAGTACAACAAGCCAAATAATTTGCTCACAGTGACAGAATTGAGATCATATGAAAAAAAAAAAAAAAAGGCTGGCATGGTGATTAATGGGAATGGTAACCAGCCTTCAAGTGAATCGAATCTCCTGATATTCCCAGCCCTGTGTAGTTCTCTCTCAATCTATCACAGGGTTGATCTGTGAGACTAAGCAAATACAGGAGTGAAGACGTGTAACATCTGAAAAAAGACTCTGCACTTTATCATGGGTGCAAGTGCTTTCCTGAATCACTCATTCTGTGAAAACACAGCAGCCTCCACAAGAGAAGCCCCTTGCAGAGGCCCACAGAAGGAGGAACTGAGGCTTCATGAGTACAGCCCAAGTGAGAGAGCTTAGATTCAACAAGCTAAGTCTTCAGAGGTTGCCAAACCAGACAAAAGCTTGACTACTACCTCAGGAGAGATCCTGGGCCAAGAGATAACAAGTGTTAAGTTCTTTCAAACTATTCAATTTTGAGATCATATGTACAACACAAACATTTCAAGTTGTAATACCATTCACATCATACTTACACACAGAAGAGTTCTCCTATAAATAGAGCAAAAATTTAAAAAAAAAGCACACACACACACACACACACACACACACACACGAAACAAACCAAAGCACCGAAAAACAGGAGTTGCCTGGCAGTCCAGTGGTTTGCTTAGGACTCAGCCCTCTCACTGCCAGGATCCTGTGTTCGACCCCTGGTTGGGGAACTAATATCCTATGAAGCCACATGTTGTGACCAAAATGAAACATGCTGTGAAGTTCAAAGCTGCACCAGCAAGATAAGCATACAACACAGCTGTAGGCACAAGTTGCTGGGCATAGAGCTTCCTATGATCTTGTTTACTCGCATGAAATGAACTCAGATGGTGCCTCACCCCCATCCAGTGGAGTTCACTTACTTAATGAAATAAAGCCCTCAAGGGTACAGAAATGAGCAAGTAATCCCACGTGAACATGTTAAATCACAACACATTTTCTCTGAATGAACCACTTCATTCATTTATTCATATGGCAAGGCTGCTTGGCTTATAGGGTCCCAGTTCCCTGACCAGAGATTGAATCCAGACCACTGCAGTGAAAGCCCAGAATCCTAACCACCAGGCCACCAGGGAACCCCCACACCTGAATTGCTTTGCTTTCGTAGCTAAAACCTTAGGATATGTGCATTGCCCCATTTTAGCCTCACCAAGTGGTACGAGTCAGCTCTACACAGCTTAAGACCCATGGTGCTCTTACTTTTTTTCTTTCAAGAAGGCAGGAGAAAGCAAGTCACCCTGCCTGTTTTTAAGGTTGCCACTCAGAAAGCTGCAAACCTGAAACCATGATTGCCCTGAAGTCAGCACCGGCAATCAGGGACAGGTAATCCCCAATCAGGAATACTCTCTCAACAGCAACGTGTCAGCCCACGAATGAACGGAGAAAAACGGAACATAAGAAAGCCACAACTTTGTCCCTCATTGTAAAGATGTCTGTCACCTTACCTCAGGGGCCCACTGAAAACATCAGCGCTTGAGACCTCCCAGGCAGCAAACGGGCACATCCTGGGGACGAGCAGAGGGAAAGGTCAGGGTGAGTCACCTGTTCCGGGAACATTCAATCCCCCCAGGCCCTACCTGGTCCTACCCTACGGATGCTCACCAGGCGTCTCACACTCAACCATAGCAAGTGATGAACTGCTTTTCCCTGAGCTTTTTTCTCCCACCTCCCTTCTCTCAGTAACAAACAAATACCTCATCTGCCAACTTCCCGAACCAAAGGCCTGAACTCGGGGCCCCCAGGGATGGGGCAGCCCTGGAGTCCTGGAGAGGCAGAGGAAACAGGAAAATGACCAAAGCACCAGGGCAGTGAAAAGGCCACTAGATCGATTTTTTTTTTTTTTTTTTTTTGCTGCGCCTGCCTGACTGTGCCTGAGTGCAGAACCGGGTTGGGCCATGAAGATTTGTGTGTGTGTGTTTAAATACATCAGGTTCCACAGGAGAGCTGGGGGTGGTGCCGGGGGCCAGGGGCCTAAGAGGCCCTTTCCGAGAGCTGGCTTCTCCCACCCTCTGGGCAGGAAAGCTGCTGGAGAGCAGAGCCCGCCCAGACTAGAGAGGGGAGAGGGCGAAAGGAGCCTGAGGCCTGTAGGTCCTGCCGCAGGCTCCCTCCTCAGGGCCCGCGGGCCCTCACCGGCCGCCCCGCCGAGCAAGGCCTCATGCGAGTGGGGACCCTGAGTAAGCTTCCCTTTAGCCGTCAGGCACCTCTTTGGCTGAACCACGCCCCAGTCCTTACCAGTCCCAGTTGGCGGAGGAGTCAGAACTGCCTGCGGCTCACCTGCCCTAGGCAGCTGCGGGATTAAGCCTGAGGAGGCGAGCCTGAGCGGACGACGCTTCCTCAGGTCTGGGTCGCCGCCTCAGCTCCCCCTACAGGCGTACGGGCTACCTCCGATGATTGGCTGCCAGGTGTCGGCCGCCTGCAATCTGATTGGCCGCGAGGCCGAGTTGGGCGCATGCGCGGGAGATGAACCCTCCCCCCGCGCTCCACCCAGTAAAAGCACCTGCTGTGGGCGTGGTCAGGCCGAATCTGAATCTCAAGGGTCTTGGGTCAAGATTGCTCAGGTCACCAAACGCGAAGAAAGAAAAAATAGATGGCACAGTCGCCAGGGTGCAGGGCTGAGAACGGCCTCCGAGTCTACCAGGGGAGTCCAGTGATGGTGTCCAGCACTCACAGCCCTCAGGGGGTGACCTCCCTTAAGCAAGGTCTTTGCTTAAGGAACTTGACCGTACAGTGGATCTTGAAGCCCCTGCTCTCGGAATTACATTTCAATCAAGGCAGGGCAGCCTGACCCTGTTTTTGCACTGTCTATTTTGAGCTGAGAATGAGCTTTACTTTTTCTTCTTCTTCTCCTTTTTTTTTTTTTTAATTTTAGAGCTTTAGACTTTTAATGGCTGAGGAAAACTGAAAAGAATTTTATTTTCTGACGTGAAAATTGTGTGAAATTCAGTTTTCGGAGTCCTTAAAGTTGGAACAGGCACTTGCCAGTTTCTTTGGTTGTTATCTATGGCTGAAAACTTAATTAATCACCAATGATCATATTCGCAAAACCTAAAATATTTCTTTTTTGGCCCTTTACACAGTGTTTTTTAAATGTCCTGTTCTGCTGGAAGTCTCCTAGTAGTCATATGGGAGAATAAAGTTTTGGTTTGGTTACAATATTTTCTTCTCTATTATATTCATTTTTCATTCTTTACTAATTTCATTCCTTCATATCACTATAAGTTTCCTTTATTGGAAGCAATGACATAACATCAAATAAAATATCTCTGTTTGGTAGTTTTAACAGGTAACATGTTAGAACGTATATGCTTAACTAAAAATATGTTGTATATATACAGTAAATACCACTTTAAGTAGCTTCAGAACTTGTATCTGGTTTCAAGTTGCTAGGAAGGTTTTGTAAACATCCAATATTCTTAGCTCCAGCTGTTCTCAACTTCAAAAAAATAAAACTTTTTCAATAATTTGTTATCTCAAGTTTAATCTCCAGTTTAGCTACATATATGAACATGCTTTCTCAGTCACATGATTTAATCTGACATATTGCCAATAAGTGAAAATTCTGGAATACCTTACTCAAAAGAGAGATGTTGTTTTCTTCTTCCAGAAAGACAGGTGGTGAAGCCAATCTTTGAACAGTTTGTTGGTTTTGATTAAATCCATAAAGATTGAGCTGGATGAATTAAACTTTTCATACTCTTGGTTTCAACTATTCTGAAAGGCTTTCTTTCCAAGACTTCTTTCTTAAAGAGTTCTTCTTTGATCACTCTACATGTGCCTGACTCATCCCACCAAATAGATTCAAACTGATCACTTTCAACTCTATTCCAAAGTTTTTGTGGAAAGAAAATCATTCACATCATCTGTTTCAGAGACAGAATATGTGTAGTGTGGCCTTTTGATCACGAGATCCTCAGACAAAGCCTGAAAAACATATTCTTCAATCGTAGATCTCAAAACTGAGTCCCCAGTTGTATAATCATACCAGTAAGATCTAATGGAGGTTTCTGAACCAGTGGATTCATCTTTAGGAGGTCCATCTTGAATTTCTGAAGAAATATGTGCCATCTCAGGGAAATCTTTCTTCAGATAATTTTCTCATTTGTCTGGTTTTACACAATGCAACTTCAAATGATGTTTGGCTGGCCTACAGAGAGAAACTCTCTGGACAATCACAGAGGTCCTCCCAGTCAAAAAGCTGTGACATCACAAAATCAGTGGTCTGCTAACAATCGAAGGTTAGTTGTGACATGACAAAGTCACTGGTCTTCTAGCAATTGAAGGGTAATGTTCAACCTAATGTTTACTTGAGCATCAACTTAAAATACAGACTGCTGACAGAAATAGTAACCAAAACCATGAAGCATGCAAAATCTCATTACTAAATGTTTTGTTGTTGTTGTTGCTGTGTTTGGGATGGCCTTTCTCTTTCTGGCAGTTTGCGGTTCCTCTTTATTGTGGGGGTTCCTCCCTGTGGCTGGGGTTGGACGAGTGGCTTGTCAAGTTTCCCGGTTAGGGAAGCTTGTGTCAGTGTTCCGGTGGGTGGAGCTGCATCTCTTCTCTCTGGAGGGCAATGAAGTGTCCAGTAGTGAGGTTTGAGATGTCTATGGTTTGCTGTTTGGGCAACCAGTATATTGAAGCTCCGGGCTCTGTTCCTGTGTTGCTGGAGAATTTGCATGGTATGTCTTCCTCTGGAACTTAGTGGCCCTTGGTGGTGCTTTGTTTCAATGTAGGTATGGAGGTTTTTGATGATTTCTTTTTTTTTAATAAATTTATTTATTTTAATTGCAGGTTAAATACTTTACATGGTTGAATTGATTTTGCCATACATTAACATATATCTGCCACAGGTGTACACAGGTTCCCTTTCCTGAACCCCTTCCCTTCTCCCAACCCATACCATCCCTCTGGGTTGTCCCAGTGCACCAGCCCCAAGCATCCAGTATCATGCATTGAACCTGGGCTGGCGACTCATTTCATATATGATATTATACATGTTTCAATGTCATTCTCCCAAATCATCCCACCCTCTCACTCTCCCACAGAGTCCAAAAGACTGTTCTGCACATCTGTGTCTCTTTGGCTGTCTTGGATACAGGGTTATTGAAAACTCACGTCAATAAATCTACTTTATTTCTGAAATAAAAGTGAGTTATCATCCTATACACACATTATTAATATTCAGTACTGTTACCCTAGCAGACTTGGTCTACTTGCTTCTGTGCAAAAAAAAATTATGAATTGACTGCGGCTTTCAGTGGGGGAAAAAAAAAAAATGTGCTTATTGTAGGACCAAGCAAGATGTGTTAGCAGCTGGTGCGTCAAAGAAGCAAATCCCCAAATAATTTCAGGGGAAATATTTTAATGGCTGAGTGAGGGTGGAACATGGGGTCTGTGATCAATATTGGGACATTCTACTAATGGCCTATTACTGAGGATATTGGGAGTCCACATCATTGACCGCCTAGTTCCAACTATGTGCTTAAATTTCAGCCTGGTTTGGGCTTTAGCATCTCTAAACTTGTTCACAGGATATTGCTCAGAATGTCATCCATGGTCCTTGCTGCTGCTGCTGCTGCTGGTGCTGCTAATTCGCTTCAGTCGTGTCCGACTCTGGGCGACCCCAAAGACGGCAGCCCTCCAGCTCCCCCATCCCTGGGATTCTCCAGGCAGAACGCTGGAGTGGGTGGCCAGTTTCCTTCTCCACGATGGCCCTTGAGGAGGGACTAAAGACCCTTGAGTTTGATTAATGGCTAAACCATTAATATTGTCTATCAGTTGATTATTTTCCTTAGTTTCTGTCCTTTCTAGCTTCTCTGATTAAAATTACTTTTGAACATGAGGAGGTCTACAATCTCCTACCTCTCTCACTCGATTTCCATGCTTTTCAGTCTTAGGAAGGGACTGCCTAGTACAAGAAAGGAAAAACCAGTCTTGGACTTGGAGCTCAGTCATAAATGTGACACAAAATCTCAGTGCAGGTTCAGTTTCTTTTTCAGGTTTCCCAGCTCTTGGAGTGATTGAGTCAGCAACAACTTTGGCTCTTTCCTGTTGAGATGGAGCATGGAGTTGGAAATAATTCTAAAATCTAAACTTGCTATCAACAGTTTATGATATGAAAACATATTTCTCTATTTTATATATTATATATATATTTCTATATCAGTATTTTGTCATTAAAGTGGACAAACAATTGAAAATTGGTATATATTTATGAAAAGGAGAGAGGTGAGTGATATAAAAGAGTCCTCATATTTTACATGCAGCCAAGAAAACATATTTTGAAGTATCTCAACTTGCATAATATTCAACAGTCGAGTAGATTTTGAATCATTCTACATTTGGGTTTTATATTTTTCCCATTCCTATTACACCTAACAGGAATTTAAAGCCATTGCACTGTTTTTCATACACACACTCATGCATAGACAAGTGTATATATGTATATATGTCAAAATATGATTTTAGGCAACTTTATTTAGGTGACCGCACTCGTTGGTAGCTCCCAAGATCTTAATAAACTGTTTGGGAAGCCCTACATTACTTAATATCTTTCTGGCTGAAACATTCATATCTTGTTGCTGAAAAGCTCTCCTTTAATCTAGCTCATTTTCCACTATTCTTTCTGTAATAAGAGTTAAGGCTCATACTTATGAGGGCACCTTGAACCCAGAAAATTGCAACTCAAGTTTACTTAGTGACATTGTTCAAAAAATGCTGTTGTTTTCCTCACGTTGGACACAATTTTATTTATTTTTAATATAATGTGTTCATTTTAATAGTAGTCTAATTGCTTTACAATATTGTATTGGTTTTGCCATACATTAACATGGATCTGCCACGGGTGTACACGTGTTCCCTAACCTGAAAACCCCTGCTACCTCCCTCCTCAAACCATTCCTCATGGTTATCCCAGTGCACCAGCCCCGAGGATCCTGTATCACGCATCAAACTGGTCTGGCGTATCGTTTGACAAATAATATTATACATGTTTCAATGCCATTATCCCAAATCATCCCACCCTCGCCTCCACTCACAGAGTCCAAAAGACGGTTCGATACATAGATGTCTATTTTGCTATCTCATGAACAGGTTTATCATTACCATCTTTCTAAATTCCACATATATGCCCGAGTTTACTCTTGGTATTTTTCTTTCTGGCGAACTTCACTCTGTATAATAGGCTTCAATTTCCTCCACCTCACTAGAACTGATTGAAATGTGTTCTTTTTAGTGGCCGAGTAATACTCCATTGTGTATATGTACCACAGCTTTCTTATCCATTAGTCTGCTGATGGACATCTAGGTTGCATCCATGCCCTGGCTATCAGAACTAGTGCTGTGATGAACATTGGGGTACACGTGTCTCTTTCAGTTCTGGTCTCCTTGGTGTGTATGGCCAGCAGTGGGATTGCTGGGTCGTATGACAGTTCTGCTTACAGTTAGTTAGTTTGTTTGTTTGTCTTTTAAGGAATCTCCACAGTGTTCTCCATAGTGGCTGTACTAGCTTGCAATTCCACTAACAGTGTAAGAGCATTCCCTGTTCTCCACACCGTCCCCAGCATTTATTGCTTGCAGCCTTTTGGATAGCAGTCATTCAGACTGGCGTGAAATGGCACCTCATTATAGTTTTGATTCGCATTTTTCTGATCCTGAGTGATGTTGAGAATCTTTTCACGTGTTTGTTAGCCACCTGTATGTCATCTTTGGAGAAATGTTTGTTTACTCCTTTGGCCTATTTTATCATGGGGTCGTGTATTTTTCCTGGAATTGAGGTTCAGGAGTTGTTTGTATATTTTTGAGATAAATTCTTTGTCAGTTGCTTCCGTTCAGTTCAGTTCAGTTCAGTCGTGTGTGACTTTTTGAAACCCCATACATTGCAGCACACCAGGACTCCCTGTCCATCACCAACTCCCAGAGCTCACGCAAACTCACGCCCATCGAGTCAGTGATGCCATCCAGCCATCTCACCCTCTGTCGTCCCCTTCTCCTGCCTCCAATCCCTCCAAGCTTCAGAGTTTTCCAGTGAGTCAACACTTCATATGAGGTGACCAAAGTACTGGAGTTTCAGCTTTAGCATCATTTCTTCCAAAGAACACCCTGGAATGATCTTCTTTCGAATGGACTGGCTGGACCTCCTTGCAGTCCAAGGGACTCTCAAGAGTCTTTTCCAACACTACAGTTCAAAAGCATCAATTCTGCAGTGCTCAGCTTTCTTCACAGTCCAACTCTCATATCCTAACAAGACTATTGGAAAAACAATAGTCTTGACTAGATGGAACTTTGTTGGTAAAATAATGTCTCTGCTTTTGAATATGCTATCTAGGATGATCATAACTTTCCTGTCATAGGGTAAGCGTCTTTTAATTTTATGGCTGCAGTCACCATCTGCAGTGATTTTGGAGCCCCCCCCAAAAAATCTGACACTGTGTCCACTGTTTCCCCATCTATTTCCCATGAAGTCATGCGACCAGATGCCATGATCTTCGTTTTCTGAATTTTGAGCTCTCAGCCAATATTTTCCCTCTCATCAAGAAGCTTTTTAGTTCCTCTTCACTTTCTGCCATAAGGGTGGTGTCATCTGCATATCTGAGGTGATTGATATTTCTCCTGGCAGTCTTTGTTCCAGCTGGTGCTTCTTCCAGCCCAGCATTTCTCATGATATACTCTGCATATAAATTAAACAAGCAGAGTGTCCATATATAGCCTTGACGGACTCGTTTTCCTATTTGGAACCAGTCTGTAGTTCCATGTCCTGTTTGAACTGTTGCTTCCTGACCTGCATATAGGTTTCTCAAGAGGCAGGTCAGGTGGTCTGGTATCCCCATCTCTTTCAGAGTTTTCCCCAGTTTATTGTGATCCACACAGTCAAAGACTTTGGCATAGTCAATAAGGCAGAAATAGATGTTATTCTGGAACTCTCTTGCTTTGTCAATGATCCAGCTAATTCTGGCATTTTGATCTCTGGTGCCTCAGCCTTTTGTAAAACCCGCTCGAACATCTGGAAGTTCATGGTTCATGTATTACTGAAACCTGGCTTGGGGAATTTTGAGCGGTACTTTACTAGCGTGTGAGGTGGATGCAATTGTGCAGTGATTTGAGCATTCTTTGGCTCTGCCTTTCTTTGGGATTGGAATGAAAACTGACTTTTTCCAGTCCTTGAGCCACTGGTGAGTTTGCCAAATTTGCTGCCATATTGGGTGAAGCACTTTCACAGCATCACTAAAACGGGGGAAAAATCCATAAACAGACATTTCTGTAAAGAAGACATACAGATGGCTAACAAACACATGGAATATGCTTAAAATCATTCATTATTAGAGACACAAAAATTAAAATTAAACGTGTAGCCATATCACACTGTCCAGAGTGGCCATCACCAGAAATTCTACAAGCACGACATCCTGGGGAGGTTGTGGAGAAAAGTTAACCCTTATGCACTGCTAGGGGTAACACAAACTGGTACAACCTGTATGCAGAACAGTTTGGTGATTCCTTGAGAAACTTGGACTAGAACTGTCATATGACTGAACCACCCCACTTCTTGGCATATACCCAGAGGGGTTACAATCAAAAGAGACACATGTGCCCCAATGTTGATTACAATTCTCTTTACAAAAGCTATGACATGGACGTAATCTAGATGCATATCAGCAGATGAAAATATAAGGAAGTTGTGCTATATATTCAAATAGAATATTACTTAGCTACAGAAAAACATATATTTGTGTCACTCTGATTGAGGCAGTTCAACCTGCAGCCTGTTATTCAGAGTAAAAAAAAAAAAAAGTTAGAATGAGAGAGGCAAATATTGTTTACTAATGCGTATAAATGGGATTTAGGAAGACAGTAACAATGATTCTGCACGAAGGCTAGTAAAAAAGATCCACATATAAAGAACAGACTCTGAGACTCAAGGGGAGAGTCCAAGGATGGGATGATTTGAGAAAATAGCATTGAAACAGGTACATTACCATATATAAAAGAGATGACCAGTGCAAGTGCAATGCATGAAAGATGCATCCAACTCTTGCGCTGTGGAAGAACCCAGAAGCCATGGGGTAGCAAGGGAAGTTTGAGTTGTGTTCAGGATAGCGGGACACATGTATCCATGTGGCTGATTCATGTTGATGTATATGTCAAAAACCATGACAGAAATACACAGTAATTCTATTCCAATTAAAATAAATCGTTTTTAAAAGAAATATGAAGAAATAAAAAAGAATGCATTCAGAAATAGCAGGGACATGCTCCAGAATACAACCTCAACAGTTGTTTCATATCTATTCAGGAAAGTGGGCTTAGGAGGGGCAGAACATGTGTGTTCAGCACTTGATGGGTCAGCCTCACTCTTGTAGTAACTGCTGATGCTAGCATGTGGGGAGAGAGAGGCTATGGTGATTGCTCCACCCCCTACATGTGACTCGGTGTTATTGCCTTGCTCTCATGGCTGTCTGGCTTTCCTCCACAGGCATGCCCTACCACAGTGTCCTCCTTCGCACCCCCTCTCTCCATCTCTCCCCAGTAAACAGCAGCCCTCCCCATGAATTGCCACAAAATCCCTAAACTGCAGCTCCCAGCCACGGTGCCTTTCAGGGGACAGATGTCCTTGTACGGGGTATGTACTGCTGCAGCAAGGACCCTCTGATTCTCATTGCACCCAGCTTTCCACAGATCAGCTGTTTCACTCTCAGCTTTAAATGTGTATTCTATGATTCAGACAATTGACCCATTGTGGGACTGAACCTCAGCTTCAGTTCCTTCACCCACTCAGGGCAGATCCAGTCCTACTAACACTCCTGATTTTTCCCCCAGTTCTTTCATCCTACCGAGTTTTGCATGGTTCTATATATTCTTTTCCACTTGTCAGGTACTCCTGTCTACTTTCCGGTAATGTTCTGATCACTCCTCTGTGTCCGAAGATGTATGCCTGATGTACCCATGGAGAGATGTACTCCACATCCACTTATAGCTCCACCATCTTGTTCTCTCATCTCACGAGAGTTTTAGAGCACAGAATCCACAGTGGTAGTAGGTGTGCTATAAAATACGAGTTCAGATATACTCTTGAGGGCAAGCTCAGTGGTTTTAGCACAGCTGATCTAAAGCATGGATTTCGTGTTGGCCAGACATGTGCTTCAAAGGTTAAGAAAATTATTTATGGTGTGCCAATTCCAGAGCACAAGATCAGTTTTTGTGTAGCATTTCCTGTAGAACGCAAGTTCAGTTGTGGAAAGAGGTATGCTCTGCAATGCAGCTGAGCAGTTTTAGACATCTTGGGGTAGAGTACATGCTCAATCGTGGCAGGAGCTGTGCTCTAGTGTGCATTCAGCACTGGCTGGATGCATGTTGCCAGTGCCAATGGGATGGCTTCAGACAGCCTGCTCTAAAGTGCAAGCACACTAGTGGCAGCACGTGTGCTCCGGATTGCAAGCTAAGCGGTCTCAGTACTTCCAGGCTAGAGCTGAGACGTAGTAGTGATGCATGTAGGTGCCATCCTAGTATTTGTGCCACACCCGCTCTAGAGCACAGTCTAAGTAGTGGTGGGAAGAAGCCTCAAAAGCACAGTCTCAGGAGATGAAGCACGCGTTCTCTAAAGCAAAGGTTCAGTATTTGAAGCATGCCTGCTCTAGATCATGGGTCTGTATTAGCAGGGGTATGCCTAAAGTGTGTTTCACTGTTGAGAGGCATGCTGAAGAGCTAAGCTCAGCAGATGCAGCATGCCTGCTCTGCATGTGCTTCAGAGGGTTGTCTCAGGAGTTGCAGTGCCCTTGCTCAAGAGTGCAGACTCAGTAAAATTGAGGGACATGTTCTCTTGAAAGCTGGGTTTTTATTTTTGGTTGCATATCCAGAGATCAAATTCAGAAAGTGTGATATGTCTGCTGTGCCACACAAGCTCAGTAGTGGGAAGACAAGCCCTCAACAGTGCAAGCGCAAGGGTCGTGGCATATGTGTATTGTGACGCGTGATCAATTGAGGCAGGACATAGGAAGTATACACCAGGTCTGTAGTGCTGGCACATCATCCCTAGATATACAGGTACACTACTCACAGCTTGCACAGTCTAGAGTGCTGGGTGACTAGCCAGCAAAATGGCTGGTATAAAATGTCACTGGGGTAATTGTTGCACACACCTTCTAGAGCAATACCTCAAGGAAGTGACTTTATTCTTCAGAAGTCAAGGTCACTGGTGGTCACACAGTTGATCTAGAATGACGGTTCACTCGTGGGTAGGATATGTGTTTTAGAAAGCAGCCCTCTGGAGCAGGTCCTCCAGAGTGCAACCTCAGTCGTTGGGACACCTGCTCTAGAGTGCAGGAAGAAGAGTGGGGAAAATATGCAACAGAGGGCAAGCCAAGTCATTGGCAATTTTCAGCGGCAGAGTGTGGGCTCACAGGTTTAAGCACACAGGCCATTGAGCAAGATTAGTAGTAGTGGAACTCATGCTCTATAAGGCAGGCTCCGCAGTGATAAAGCAGTGTACCAGGGTGCAAAATCAGTAGCTGAAACATGAATATGTTGGGGCCTGGGCTTACAAGTGGCAAGACACAGGCTTCCGAGTGTGAAATTAGTAATGGCCACACACATGCTCTAGACCACATGCTCACCAGCTGTGCCATGCCTGCTTAGTGTAAGGACTCAGAAGTGACAAGTGTGCTGTAGTGCTAGGATTTATACTGCTGGGATGCATGATTCAGTGTGCAGTTGTGTAGTTCAGGCATTCTTACTCTACAGCACAGTCTCAGTAGTGTCAGAACATTGGCTCTTGAAGGCACACACAGTCATGATGGGAGATATTTTCTGAGTAAACCTCAGTAGTGCAAAACCCATGATGAAATGTGCTCACTCTGTAGTCATGAGATCTGTACCCCCAGCTGCACGTTCAGTTACTGTGGCATGTGTGCAACTAGAGCATGTTCTCAGCAGAGCCCAGATGCGTGCCCTTGAGCTCATGCTCAGTAGAGGCGTACCATGTCCTCCAGTGTTTAAACTCACTCTGTCTACAGGAGTGCTGGCTCAGTCGTGTCCAGAAGGAAACTTCAGAGTGCGAGTTCAGTAATTGTTTAAGCACACCTGAACTACAGTGCAGGTTGAGTAGTGGCCTGACTTACTCAAAGCAACAAGCTAATGATTGTGATATTTATGCTTCAGAGTGCAAGTTCAGCCGGTAATGAACTCTTGTTCTGGAAGGCAATTTCAGTAGTGCAGGGATGCAGAATCCAGAGTGAAATACACCAAAAGTGTATGTGTACTTACAACAGGCATGTTTTAAGGACAGGCTCAGAAGCGGCAGGCCATATCCTAAAGAACCCTAAAGAATGAGTGATGGGGTGTATGTATGCTCTACTGTGCAGTCTCAGTGACAGCAATGCACTTGTTCTAAAGCTTGTTAATAGTCTCCATAGTGGCAGAAAGGATGATCCAGATTGGAAACTAAGCAGTTCCGGCGGGCGTCCTCTAGATGGCGGCCTCAGTATTGACAAGCGCGTATTCCAGAGGGCAAGCTCAGTGTGTGTAGCATGTGTGGTTTGACATAAGAGAAGGAAATGGCAACCCACCCCAATATTCTTGCCTGGAGAATCCCTTGGACAGAGGGGCGTCGTGGGCTACTGTCCGTAGGTTCGCACGGAGTCGGATAAGACTAAAGCGACTTAGCATGCGTGCATGCATTGGAGAAGGAAGGGGCAACGCACTCCAGTATTCTTGCCCCGAGAATCCCAGGGATAGGGGAGCCTGGTGGGCTGCTATCTATGCGGTCACACAGAGTCGGACACGACTGAAGTGACTTAGCAGCAGCAGCAGCAGTAGCAGCGGTTTCAAATCAGCGGGTCAGTAATTGTGAAAAGCTTCTTGCATTTTCAGTCGTTACCGTATGCCAGGTCCAGAGTGCAGACGCACTTGGTTGTGATACTTATGCTCTAGAGTTGTAACGTATGTTCCAGAGTGCAAGCTAATTAGTGCACCTGCCCTAATTCAATTCTTAGTAAAAGCAGAATGCAAACTCGTGATTTCAACCTCAGTAGTTGCTGCATGCATAATCAGAAGTAGTGGTGCATACACTCACTTGATCCCTGGTTCCTCTGACTTGTCCAAAACCAGCTTGAACATCTGAAAGGTTATGGGTCACGTATTGCTGAAGCATGCTTGGATATTTTTGTGCATTACTCTACTAGCGTGTGAGATGAGTGCAATTGTGCAGTAGTTTGAGCATTCTTTGGCATTGCCTTTGTTTGGGATTGGAATGAAAACTGACCTTTCCCAGTCCTGAGCCACTGCTTAGTTTTTTAAATTTGCTGACATATTGAGTGAAGCACTTCCATAGCATAATCTTTTAGGATTTGAAATAGCTCAACTGGAATTCTTTCACTTCCACTTTGTTCATAGTGATGCTTCTTAAGGCCCGCTTGACTTCACATTCCAAGATATCTGGATGTAGGTGAGTGATCACATCATCATGATTATTTGGGTTGTGAAGATCTTTGATGCACAGTACTTCTGTGTATTCTTTGCCACCTCGTCTTCATGTCTATTGCTTCTGTTAGGTCCATACCATTTATGTACTTTATCGTGCCCATCTTTGCATGAAAGGCCCCCTTGGTATCTCACATTTCTTGAAGAAATCTCTAGTCTTCCCCATTCTATTGCTTTGCTTTATTTCTTGGCACGGATCACTGAGGAAGGCTTTCTTGTCTCTCCTTGGAACTCTGTGTTCAAATAGGTATATCTTTCCTTCTCTCCTTTGCCTTCATTTCTCTTCATTTCACAGCTAATTGTAAGGCCTTCTCAGGCAGCCATTTTGCCTTTTTGCATTTCTTTTTTCTTGGGAATGGTCTTGATCCCTGTCTCCTGTACAATGTCATGAACCTCCGTCCATAGTTCATCAGGCATTCTATCCCTTAAATTTATTTCTCACTTACACTGCATAATCATAAGGGATTTGATATAGGTCATTCCTGAATGGTCTAGAGGGTTTTCCTCCTTTCTTTAATTTAAGTCTGAATTTGGCAATACAGATTTCATGATCTGAGCCACAGTCAGCCTCTGGTCTTGTTTATGCTGTCTAGGAGGAGTAAGCATCTTTTAATTTCATGGCTATAGTCACTTTCATGGCTGTAGTGATTTTGGAGCCTAAAAAAAAAAAAAAAAAAAAAAGGAAAAACAGTCTGCCACCATTTCCACTGTTTTCCCATCTATTTGCCATGAAGTGATGGGACAGGATGCCATCTGTTTTCCTAATGCAGAGCTTTAAGCCTACCTCTTCACTTTCCTCTTTCACTTTCGTCAAGAGACTCTTTAGTTCCTCTTTAGTTTCTGCCATAAGGGTGGTGTCATCTACATATCTGAAGTTTTTGACATTTCTCCTGGCAGTCTTGATTCCAGTTTGCGTTTCTTCCAGCCAAACATGTCTCTGCATAGAAGTTAAATAAGCAGGGTGACAGTATACACCCTTGAGGTACTCCTTTTCCTATTTGGAACCAGTCTGTTATTCAATGTCCAGTTCTAACTGTTGCCTCCTGAACTGCATACAGGCTTCTCAAGAGGCAGATCCGGTGGTGTGGTATTGCCATCTCTTTCAGAAGTTTCCACAGTTTATTTTGATCCGTACAGTCAAAGGCTTTGACATACTCAGTAAAGCAGAACTAGATGTTTTTCTGGAACTTGCTTGCTTTTTTTGACGATCCAGCAGATGTTGGGAATTTGATCTTTGGCTCCTCTGTATTTTCTGAAACAAGATTGAATATCTGGAATTCATGGTTCACATATTGCTGAAGCCTGGCTTGGAGAATTTTGAGCATTTCTTTGTTAGCATGTGAGATGAGTGCAATTGCCTGGTAGTTTGAGCATTCGTTGGCATTGCCTTTTTGGAGATTGGAATGAAAACTGACCATTTCCAACTGAGCCACGGCTGCGATTTTCAAATTTCTTTTTTTTTTTTTTAATTTTTTATTTTTTTTAAATTTTAAAATCTTTAATTCTTACATGCGTTCCCAAACATGAACCCCCCTCCCACCTCCCTCCCCACAACATCTCTCTGGGTCATCCCCATGCACCAGCCCCAAGCAAGCTGCACCCTACGTCAGACATGGACTGGCGATTCAATTCTTACATGATAGTATACATGTTAGAATTCCCATTCTCCCAAATCATCCCACCCTCTCCCTCTCCCTCTGAGTCCAAAAGTCTGGTATACACATCTGTGTCTTTTTTCCTGTCTTGCATACAGGGTCATCATTGCCAGCTTCCTAAATTCCATGTATATGTGTTAGTATACTGTATTGGTGTTTTTCTTTTTGGCTTACTTCACTCTGTATAATTGGCTCCAGTTTCACCCATCTCATCAGAACTGATTCAAATGAATTCTTTTTAACGGCTGAGTAATACTCCATTGTGTATATGTACCACAGCTTTCTTATCCATTCATCTGCTGATGGACATCTAGGTTGTTTCCATGTCCTGGCTATTATAAACAGTGCTGTGATGAACATTGGGGTACATGTGTCTCTTTCAATTCTGGTTTCCTCGGTGTGTATGCCCAGCAGTGGGATTGGTGGGTCATAAGGTAGTTCTATTTGCAATTTTTTAAGGAATCTCCACACTGTTCTCCATAGTGGCTGTACTAGTTTGCATTCCCACCAACAGTGTAGGAGGGTTCCCTTTTCTCCACACCCTCTCCAGCATTTATTGCTTGCAGATTTTTGGATCGCAGCCATTCTGACTGGTGTGAAGTTTCTTGTCATATTGAGTACATCGCTTTCACAGCATCATCTTCGAGGATTTGAAATAGCTCATCTGGACCCAAGCCGTAATAGAGCCCCCTAATTCCCTAATGGACACTGCATTGACTCTCAGAACCAATGAGATCAACAGCCATCTTCTATAACAACAACAACAAAAAGTTCTCTCAACTAGAAACTTTTCACAAGCCACTGGTCCCACTGCATTCACTTGGAGGAGACCACCCAATTAATAGCAACGATGGCCCTCCAGTTTGCGGAAAATAGACCTCGAAGACAGTCATCGAAACAACATGAAAAGGCAGAGACATATCCAGCAGATGAAGGAACACAATAAAAATCAACAAACCAATGCAAGAGGAGGAGGTAGGAAGTCTACAGGAAAAACAGTTCAGCATAATAATAGTCAATGTCTTGGAAACAAATGGATCTACAGATAAACAGACTTCAGACATGGATTGAGAAGATGAAAGGGGTGTTTTAAATGGACCTAGAAGAAATAATGAGTAGTCAATCAATAATGAACAGCGAAATAACTGAGAAAGAAATCACCCTGGACAACAGGAACAGTAGCGTAACCGAGGCAGAAGAAAGACTAAGTGAGCTGGAAGATCGGATATGGGAAATAAATGAAGCAGAACAGGAAAGAGAGAGAGAGAGAGAGAGAAATGAAGACCCTCTCAGAGACCTATGGGACAATGTTAAATGTTCCCATATTTAAATCATAGGTTTCTCAGAGAAAGAAGGCAAAAGGAAAGGGCATGAGAAAATATTTGAGGAGGAAATAGTTAAAATTTCCCTGAAATGGGAAAAAGAATAGACACCTAAGATGAAAAATCCCAGTGTGTCCCATAGGGATAAAACCAAGAGAAAACATGTCAAAACACACATTAATCAAAATAAAAATAAACAAACAAATAAATATACACAATGGACAAATATTCAAGGTAACAAAGGAATCACAACAAATAACATAGAAGGGAATCCCCATAAGGATAACAGCTGATCTTACAATAGAAACTCTTCAGCTTAGAAGGGAATGGCAGGATGTACTTAAAGTGCTGAAAGGCAAAAGCCTAAAGCCAAAATTACTCTATCCAACAAGGATAGTGTTCTCATTCCAAAGAGAGAACAAGAGCTTTACAGACAAACAAATGCAGTTAGTGTTCAGAACCACCAAACCAGCACTTTAGGAAATGCTGAAGGATCTTCTCTAGATAGGAAACAGAAAAGCTTATAAAAACAAAGCCACAAAATATATAGTAAATGGTAAGGAGATCATACTTATCAACAACTACCTTCAACAGAAATGGGCTAAATGCTCCAATGAAAAGGCAAAGCCTGGGTGAATGCATACAAGAATATACTGTCTGCAAGAAAACCACCTCATAACTACGGACACATACAGCCTGAAAGTGATGGCCAGGAAAAAGCTATCTTGTGAAAACGGAGAGCAAAAGTGGGAGGAGCAATATTCATATCAGATAAATGGACTTTAAGTTAAGACCACTATAGGAGACAAAGAAGGTCGCATTACATAACAATCAAGGTATCAATCCAAGAAGAAGCTATATGCACCCAAGGCAGGAGCAGCTCAATACAAGAGGCAAATGCCAACAACTATTAGAGCAGAAATAGACACTAACCAATAGTATTGGGTGCTTTTAATACTTCACTCATAACATGAACAGGTCATCCAGACAGAAAATAAAATAAGGAAAACTCAAGTTTTAGAAGATACATTAGACCAGTTTGAGATAATTGATATCTACCCCCTGCGGAGGTCATCCCATTGCAAAAGAACAGATTTCACCTTCTTCTCCTTTTTGTCTCCTTTTTCTCAAGTGCAAAAGAAATATTGTCTTAGGACAGATCACATCCAAGGTTAGATCACATCTAACCTTAATAAACTTCAAGAGGTTGTAATATTTTCAAGCATATTTTCTGATCACAGTGTTGTTAGATCAGATATCAACCACAGGAAAACGACAACAACAACAACAACTAGAGGAAACACAAATAATTTGGAGGCTAAACCCCCCCAAAATTCAAATTTGAATTCAACAAAATTCAGAGTTTTTATGAAGCAAAAAAAAAAACAAAAACAAAAACCTCTGCCAAAGTAGTCATAGGTGGAACATACCTCAACATAATGAAAGCCAAATATGACAAAACCATTGTAAACATTATTGTCAATAATGAAAAGCTGAAAAAATTCCTTTAAAATCAGCATTAAGACAATGTGCCCACACTCATCACTACTCATTCTGGGAATTCTAGCCACAGTTTTCAAAGAAGAAAAAGGTATGAAATGAATCCTCATTTGAAAAGAAGCAGTATAACCTGTGTATTTGCACATGATTATTACCCTTTACACAGAAAACCCAAGAGATGCCACCAGAAAATTACTGGAGTTAATCAATGAATACAGTAAATGTGCAGGGTATAAAATTAATACACAGAAACCCTTGTAGTCCTACACATTCACAATGAAAAACCAGAAAGAGAAATTAAGGAACAGTCCTGTTCACCATTGCAATGAAAGGAATAAAATAACTAGAAATAAGTTTGCCATAAAGAGACAAAGGACTGTCCCTGATGGCTCAACTTGGTAAAGAAGCTGCCTGCAATGCGGGAGACTCCTGTTTGATTCCTGGGTCAGGAAGACCCCTGAAGAAGGATAGGCTACCCACTTATAGTGTTCTTGGGCTTCCCTTGTGGCCCCAGCTGGTGACAAATCCTCCTGCAATGTGTGAGACCTGCGTTTGATCACTGGGTTGGGAAGATCCTCTGGAGAAGGGAAAGCTACCCATTCCAGTATTCCGGTGTGGAGAATTTCAAATTCCATACACTGCATAGCCCATGGGATTGCAAAGAGTCAGACGTGACTGAGCAACTTTCACTTTCCCAGAAGGATAAAAGAAAGCACTGAGGAAAGAAATCAAAGCATATATAGATGGAGGAAGATATCATGTTCTTGGATTGGACTAACTGATAGAGTTAAAATGAATATACCAGCCAAAACAATCAATAGATTCAATACAATACCTCTCAAACTACCAAGAGTATTTTTCATAAACTAGAACAAATTATTTTACGATTTGCATGGAAACACATAACCTCGAAGAGCCAAAGCAGTTTTGAGAAAGAAGAATGGAACTAGAGGAGTCAAATTTTCTAACTTCAGACGACACTACAAAGATATCAAGAGAGTATGAAACTTGCACAAACATAGAATATAGAGACCAATGGAAAAAAATATGAAGTCAATGATCGATTCATGCACCCATTATCTTTGACGATGCAGGCAAAACTGCGCAACAGAAAAAGACATTTTCTTCAAAAAGTGTTACTGGGAAAACTGGACAGCTATGTGTAGAAACTAGAACGCTATCTAGCATCATGTTCAAAAATAAAACTCAAAATGGATTATAGGTGTAAAGTAAGACCAGAAAATATACCACCCTCAGAGTAAAATATAGGTATAACCACCACAAAAAAAGTCACAGCAAGATCCTCTATGGCCCATTGCCTAAAGGAAATAAAAATAAGTTTTAAAAAAAGGAACCTAATTAAACTCCATAGCTTTTGTACAATGAAGGAAACTATAATTAAAGTGAATATGTAGCTTCAGAATTGGGAGGAAATAATAGCAACTCTGAGTGAACTCCGGGAGTTGGCGATGGACAGGGAGGCCTGGCGTGCTGCAATTCATGGCGTCGCAAAGAGTCGGACACACGACTGAACCACTGAACTGAACTGAACTGAATAGCAACTGAAAAACTAACAAAAATTCGTCTCCAAAATGTGCAAGCTGCGCATGCATCTCAATACACAGCTACAAATACTACTCAGTAAAACAAAGCACCAATCAAAACATAGGTAAAAGCCCTCTGCAAAAAGATACACAGATTACTAAGAGACACAGAAAATGTTGCTCAGCATCACTCATTATAAGAGAAATGCAAATCAAAACCACATTGAGGTATCATTTCACACTGATCAGATTGGCCATCATTAAAAATGTCTACAATATAATTGCTGGAGAGGGTGTGGA
>NW_017218038.1:0-12141 GCF_001704415.2 Capra hircus | reverse complement strand
CAGGTGTTTGGGGCCTGATCCTGCGTGTCTGGGTTCCTGCCCACAGGCCCCAAACTCAGGGGAAGCAGCCCCTGAGGCAAGACCTGCTGGAGGAGCCCTGCGCCCCCCGCTGATAGGCGAGTGCACAGCCCAGCAGGGAAGCGAGCCTCCTCGGGGGAAGAGGAGGCAGCAAGTCCCCGTCAAGCTGAAATCCCTGCTTACACGAAGCTAAGTGCGACTCCAGTACGGCAGATCTCTAGCTCTGTTCAGAGGCCCGATCTGGCAGAGTTCCTGGCACCAAGATGCTCTGCCATAGGCGAGCCTTGCGCAGACTTGCCTTGCTTTAAGGCTCCCTCCCCAGGAAGGAGCAGGCTGTGTGAGGCTCGGAAACGCCACTGGCGCCTTCCTGGCTTCAGCTCTACCCCTGCCTTGCCTTTGCACTTAGGTCCCAAGCGTCCTTGAGGAGGGCTTAGGGGCTGGTGGGTTGCACACTGCCAAGGGCTCCAGCAGTGAAAGCTCTGTCAGAGGGAAGCGAAGGGCAACAGCAGGGCTCCTTCAGCGGTTCCTTGGCCGCCCAGACAAAGCTCCGCACGGAGAGCACCAGGTTCCAAGGGCCCCTGGCTGGGTTTTGCATCCCCACACTCCCAGAGGCTGACTCCGTGGGTGCCTAGAAAGTGTGTGAGAGACGTAGGTTCCCTAGCACTCTCCTCCCCAGCAGAGACATGTGCAGGTGGTTGGGGCCTTATCCTGCGTGTCTGGGTTCCCGCCCACAGCCTCAACTCAGGGGAAGCAGCCCCTGAGGCAAGACCTGCTGGAGGAGCCCTGCGCGCCCGCCTGATAGGCGAGAGCACAGCCAGCAGTGTAGCGAGCCTCCTCGGGAGAAGAGGAGGCAGCCGAGCCCAGTCAAGAGGAAAGCCCTGCTTGCACGGAGCTAAGTGGGCCTCCAGTACGGCAGAGCTCTAGCTCTGCTCAGAGCCCCGATCTGGCAGAGTTTCTGGCGCGAGGCTGCTCGGCCGGGGGCTCGCCTTGCCCAGACTTGCCTTGCTTTTAGGCTCCCTCCCAGGAAGGAGCTGTCTGAGCGAGCCTGGGAGACGCCACTGGTGCCTTCCTTGCCTCAGCTCCAATCCTGCCTTGCCTTTGCACATAGGTGCCAGGCGTGGTTGGGGAGGGCTTAGGGGGTGGTGGGTTGCACACTGCCAAGGGCTTCAGCAGTGAGAGCTCTGTCAGAGGGAAGGGAAGGGCAACTGCAGGGCTCCTCCAGCGGTTTCTAGGCCGCCTAGAATCAGCGCCGCACCGAGAGCACCAGGCTCCCAGGGCCCCTGGCTGGGGTTTTCAGCCCCGCACACACGGAGGCTGATTCCTTGGGTGCCCAGAAAGTGTATGACAGACGTAGGTTCCCTAGCACTCTCCTCCCCAGCAGAGACATGTGCAGGTGTTGGGGCCTGATCCTGCGTGTCTGGGTTCCTGCCCACAGCCCCAACTCAGGGGAAGCAGCCCCTGAGGCAAGACCTGCTGGAGGAGCCCTGCGCCCCGCCTGATAGGCGAGTGCACAGCCAGCAGGGAAGCGAGCCTCCTCGGGGGAAGAGGAGGCAGCCCAGCCCGTCAAGTTGAAAGCCCTGCTTGCACGGAGCTAAGTGCGCCTCCAGTACGGCAGAGCTCTAGCTCTGCTCAGAGCCCCGATCTGGCAGAGTTCCTGGCGCGAGGCTGCTCTGCCGGGGGCTAGCCTTGCCCAGACTTGCCTTGCTTTTAGGCTGCCTCTCCAGGAAGGAGCAGGCAGCAGGAGCCTGGGAGTCGCCACTGGCGCCTTTCTTGCCTCAGCTCCAATCCTGCCTTGCCTTTGCACTTAGGTCCCAGTCCTCCTTAAGGAGAGCTTAGGGGCTGGTGGGTTGCACACTGCCAAGGGCTCCAGCAGTGAGAATTCTGTCAGAGGGAAGGGAAGGGCAACTGCAGGGCTCCTCCAGCGGTTGCTTGGCCGCCCAGATTCAGCGCCACACGGAGAGCACCAGGCTCCCAGGGCCCCTGGCTGGGGTTTTCAGCCCCGCACACACGGAGGCTGATTCCTTGGGTGCCCAGAAAGTGTATGACAGACGTAGGTTCCCTAGCACTCTCCTCCCCAGCAGAGACATGTGCAGGTGTTTGGGGCCTGATCCTGCGTGTCTGGGTTCCTGCCCACAGCCCCCAACTCAGGGGAAGCAGCCCTGAGGCAAGACCTGCTGGAGGAGCCCTGCGCCCCCGCCTGATAGGCGAGTGCACAGCCAGCAGGGAAGCGAGCCTCCTCGGGGAAGAGGAGGCAGCAAGTCCCGTCAAGCTGAAATCCTGCTTACACGAAGCTAAGTGCGACTCCAGTACGGCAGATCTCTAGCTCTGTTCAGAGGCCCGATCTGGCAGAGTTCCTGGCACCAAGATGCTCTGCCATAGGCGAGCCTTGCGCAGACTTGCCTTGCTTTAAGGCTCCCTCCCCAGGAAGGAGCAGGCTGTGTGAGGCTCGGAAACGCCACTGGCGCCTTCCTGGCTTCAGCTCTACCCTGCCTTGCCTTTGCACTTAGGTCCCAAGCGTCCTTGAGGAGGGCTTAGGGGCTGGTGGGTTGCACACTGCCAAGGGCTCCAGCAGTGAAAGCTCTGTCAGAGGGAAGCGAAGGGCAACAGCAGGGCTCCTTCAGCGGTTCCTTGGCCGCCCAGACAAAGCTCCGCACGGAGAGCACCAGGTTCCAAGGGCCCCTGGCTGGGTTTTGCATCCCCACACTCCCAGAGGCTGACTCCGTGGGTGCCTAGAAAGTGTGTGAGAGACGTAGGTTCCCTAGCACTCTCCTCCCCAGCAGAGACATGTGCAGGTGGTTGGGGCCTTATCCTGCGTGTCTGGGTTCCCGCCCACAGCCTCAACTCAGGGGAAGCAGCCCCTGAGGCAAGACCTGCTGGAGGAGCCCTGCGCGCCCCGCCTGATAGGCGAGAGCACAGCCAGCAGTGTAGCGAGCCTCCTCGGGAGAAGAGGAGGCAGCCGAGCCCAGTCAAGAGGAAAGCCCTGCTTGCACGGAGCTAAGTGGGCCTCCAGTACGGCAGAGCTCTAGCTCTGCTCAGAGCCCGATCTGGCAGAGTTTCTGGCGCGAGGCTGCTCGGCCGGGGGCTCGCCTTGCCCAGACTTGCCTTGCTTTTAGGCTCCCTCCCCAGGAAGGAGCTGTCTGAGCGAGCCTGGGAGACGCCACTGGTGCCTTCCTTGCCTCAGCTCCAATCCTGCCTTGCCTTTGCACATAGGTGCCAGGCGTGTTGGGGAGGGCTTAGGGGGTGGTGGGTTGCACACTGCCAAGGGCTTCAGCAGTGAGAGCTCTGTCAGAGGGAAGGGAAGGGCAACTGCAGGGCTCCTCCAGCGGTTTCTAGGCCGCCTAGAATCAGCGCCGCACCGAGAGCACCAGGCTCCCAGGGCCCCTGGCTGGGGTTTTCAGCCCCGCACACACGGAGGCTGATTCCTTGGGTGCCCAGAAAGTGTATGACAGACGTAGGTTCCCTAGCACTCTCCTCCCCAGCAGAGACATGTGCAGGTGTTGGGGCCTGATCCTGCGTGTCTGGGTTCCTGCCCACAGCCCCAACTCAGGGGAAGCAGCCCCTGAGGCAAGACCTGCTGGAGGAGCCCTGCGCCCCCGCCTGATAGGCGAGTGCACAGCCAGCAGGGAAGCGAGCCTCCTCGGGGGAAGAGGAGGCAGCCCAGCCCCGTCAAGTTGAAAGCCCTGCTTGCACGGAGCTAAGTGCGCCTCCAGTACGGCAGAGCTCTAGCTCTGCTCAGAGCCCCGATCTGGCAGAGTTCCTGGCGCGAGGCTGCTCTGCCGGGGGCTAGCCTTGCCCAGACTTGCCTTGCTTTTAGGCTGCCTCTCCAGGAAGGAGCAGGCAGCAGGAGCCTGGGAGTCGCCACTGGCGCCTTTCTTGCCTCAGCTCCAATCCTGCCTTGCCTTTGCACTTAGGTCCCAGTCCTCCTTAAGGAGAGCTTAGGGGCTGGTGGGTTGCACACTGCCAAGGGCTCCAGCAGTGAGAATTCTGTCAGAGGGAAGGGAAGGGCAACTGCAGGGCTCCTCCAGCGGTTGCTTGGCCGCCCAGATTCAGCGCCACACGGAGAGCACCAGGCTCCCAGGGCCCCTGGCTGGGGTTTTCAGCCCGCACACACGGAGGCTGATTCCTTGGGTGCCCAGAAAGTGTATGACAGACGTAGGTTCCCTAGCACTCTCCTCCCCAGCAGAGACATGTGCAGGTGTTTGGGGCCTGATCCTGCGTGTCTGGGTTCCTGCCCACAGCCCCAACTCAGGGGAAGCAGCCCCTGAGGCAAGACCTGCTGGAGGAGCCCTGCGCCCCGCCTGATAGGCGAGTGCACAGCCAGCAGGGAAGCGAGCCTCCTCGGGGGAAGAGGAGGCAGCAAGTCCCGTCAAGCTGAAATCCCTGCTTGCACGAAGCTAAGTGCGACTCCAGTACGGCAGATCTCTAGCTCTGTTCAGAGGCCCGATCTGGCAGAGTTCCTGGCACCAAGATGCTCTGCCATAGGCGAGCCTTGCGCAGACTTGCCTTGCTTTAAGGCTCCCTCCCCAGGAAGGAGCAGGCTGTGTGAGGCTCGGAAACGCCACTGGCGCCTTCCTGGCTTCAGCTCTACCCCTGCCTTGCCTTTGCACTTAGGTCCCAAGCGTCCTTGAGGAGGGCTTAGGGGCTGGTGGGTTGCACACTGCCAAGGGCTCCAGCAGTGAAAGCTCTGTCAGAGGGAAGCGAAGGGCAACAGCAGGGCTCCTTCAGCGGTTCTTGGCCGCCCAGACAAAGCTCCGCACGGAGAGCACCAGGTTCCAAGGGCCCCTGGCTGGGTTTTGCATCCCCACACTCCCAGAGGCTGACTCCGTGGGTGCCTAGAAAGTGTGTGAGAGACGTAGGTTCCCTAGCACTCTCCTCCCCAGCAGAGACATGTGCAGGTGGTTGGGGCCTGATCCTGCGTGTCTGGGTTCCCGCCCACAGCCCAACTCAGGGGAAGCAGCCCCTGAGGCAAGACCTGCTGGAGGAGCCCTGCGCGCCCGCCTGATAGGCGAGAGCACAGCCAGCAGTGTAGCGAGCCTCCTCGGGAGAAGAGGAGGCAGCCGAGCCCAGTCAAGAGGAAAGCCCTGCTTGCACGGAGCTAAGTGGGCCTCCAGTACGGCAGAGCTCTAGCTCTGCTCAGAGCCCCGATCTGGCAGAGTTTCTGGCGCGAGGCTGCTCGCCGGGCTCGCCTTGCCCAGACTTGCCTTGCTTTTAGGCTCCCTCCCCAGGAAGGAGCTGTCTGAGGAGCCTGGGAGACGCCACTGGTGCCTTCCTTGCCTCAGCTCCAATCCTGCCTTGCCTTTGCACATAGGTGCCAGGCGTCGTTGGGGAGGGCTTAGGGGGTGGTGGGTTGCACACTGCCAAGGGCTTCAGCAGTGAGAGCTCTGTCAGAGGGAAGGGAAGGGCAACTGCAGGGCTCCTCCAGCGGTTTCTAGGCCGCCTAGAATCAGCGCCGCACCGAGAGCACCAGGCTCCCAGGGCCCCTGGCTGGGGTTTTCAGCCCCGCACACACGGAGGCTGATTCCTTGGGTGCCCAGAAAGTGTATGACAGACGTAGGTTCCCTAGCACTCTCCTCCCCAGCAGAGACATGTGCAGGTGTTTGGGGCCTGATCCTGCGTGTCTGGGTTCCTGCCCACAGCCCCAACTCAGGGGAAGCAGCCCCTGAGGCAAGACCTGCTGGAGGAGCCCTGCGCCCCCGCCTGATAGGCGAGTGCACAGCCAGCAGGGAAGCGAGCCTCCTCGGGGAAGAGGAGGCAGCCCAGCCCCGTCAAGTTGAAAGCCCTGCTTGCACGGAGCTAAGTGCGCCTCCAGTACGGCAGAGCTCTAGCTCTGCTCAGAGCCCCGATCTGGCAGAGTTCCTGGCGCGAGGCTGCTCTGCCGGGGGCTAGCCTTGCCCAGACTTGCCTTGCTTTTAGGCTGCCTCTCCAGGAAGGAGCAGGCAGCAGGAGCCTGGGAGTCGCCACTGGCGCCTTTCTTGCCTCAGCTCCAATCCTGCCTTGCCTTTGCACTTAGGTCCAGTCCTCCTTAAGGAGAGCTTAGGGGCTGGTGGGTTGCACACTGCCAAGGGCTCCAGCAGTGAGAATTCTGTCAGAGGGAAGGGAAGGGCAACTGCAGGGCTCCTCCAGCGGTTGCTTGGCCGCCCAGATTCAGCGCCACACGGAGAGCACCAGGCTCCCAGGGCCCCTGGCTGGGGTTTTCAGCCCGCACACACGGAGGCTGATTCCTTGGGTGCCCAGAAAGTGTATGACAGACGTAGGTTCCCTAGCACTCTCCTCCCCAGCAGAGACATGTGCAGGTGTTTGGGGCCTGATCCTGCGTGTCTGGGTTCCTGCCCACAGCCCCAACTCAGGGGAAGCAGCCCCTGAGGCAAGACCTGCTGGAGGAGCCCTGCGCCCCCGCCTGATAGGCGAGTGCACAGCCAGCAGGGAAGCGAGCCTCCTCGGGGAAGAGGAGGCAGCAAGTCCCCGTCAAGCTGAAATCCCTGCTTACACGAAGCTAAGTGCGACTCCAGTACGGCAGATCTCTAGCTCTGTTCAGAGGCCCGATCTGGCAGAGTTCCTGGCACCAAGATGCTCTGCCATAGGCGAGCCTTGCGCAGACTTGCCTTGCTTTAAGGCTCCCTCCCCAGGAAGGAGCAGGCTGTGTGAGGCTCGGAAACGCCACTGGCGCCTTCCTGGCTTCAGCTCTACCCCTGCCTTGCCTTTGCACTTAGGTCCCAAGCGTCCTTGAGGAGGGCTTAGGGGCTGGTGGGTTGCACACTGCCAAGGGCTCCAGCAGTGAAAGCTCTGTCAGAGGGAAGCGAAGGGCAACAGCAGGGCTCCTTCAGCGGTTCCTTGGCCGCCCAGACAAAGCTCCGCACGGAGAGCACCAGGTTCCAAGGGCCCCTGGCTGGGTTTTGCATCCCCACACTCCCAGAGGCTGACTCCGTGGGTGCCTAGAAAGTGTGTGAGAGACGTAGGTTCCCTAGCACTCTCCTCCCCAGCAGAGACATGTGCAGGTGGTTGGGGCCTTATCCTGCGTGTCTGGGTTCCCGCCCACAGCCTCAACTCAGGGGAAGCAGCCCCTGAGGCAAGACCTGCTGGAGGAGCCCTGCGCGCCCGCCTGATAGGCGAGAGCACAGCCAGCAGTGTAGCGAGCCTCCTCGGGAGAAGAGGAGGCAGCCGAGCCCAGTCAAGAGGAAAGCCCTGCTTGCACGGAGCTAAGTGGGCCTCCAGTACGGCAGAGCTCTAGCTCTGCTCAGAGCCCGATCTGGCAGAGTTTCTGGCGCGAGGCTGCTCGGCCGGGGGCTCGCCTTGCCCAGACTTGCCTTGCTTTTAGGCTCCCTCCCCAGGAAGGAGCTGTCTGAGCGAGCCTGGGAGACGCCACTGGTGCCTTCCTTGCCTCAGCTCCAATCCTGCCTTGCCTTTGCACATAGGTGCCAGGCGTCGTTGGGGAGGGCTTAGGGGGTGGTGGTTGCACACTGCCAAGGGCTTCAGCAGTGAGAGCTCTGTCAGAGGGAAGGGAAGGGCAACTGCAGGGCTCCTCCAGCGGTTTCTAGGCCGCCTAGAATCAGCGCCGCACCGAGAGCACCAGGCTCCCAGGGCCCCTGGCTGGGGTTTTCAGCCCCCACACACGGAGGCTGATTCCTTGGGTGCCCAGAAAGTGTATGACAGACGTAGGTTCCCTAGCACTCTCCTCCCCAGCAGAGACATGTGCAGGTGGTTGGGGCCTGATCCTGCGTGTCTGGGTTCCTGCCCACAGCCCCAACTCAGGGGAAGCAGCCCCTGAGGCAAGACCTGCTGGAGGAGCCCTGCGCCCCCGCCTGATAGGCGAGTGCACAGCCAGCAGGGAAGCGAGCCTCCTCGGGGGAAGAGGAGGCAGCCCAGCCCCGTCAAGTTGAAAGCCCTGCTTGCACGGAGCTAAGTGCGCCTCCAGTACGGCAGAGCTCTAGCTCTGCTCAGAGCCCCGATCTGGCAGAGTTCCTGGCGCGAGGCTGCTCTGCCGGGGGCTAGCCTTGCCCAGACTTGCCTTGCTTTTAGGCTGCCTCTCCAGGAAGGAGCAGGCAGCAGGAGCCTGGGAGTCGCCACTGGCGCCTTTCTTGCCTCAGCTCCAATCCTGCCTTGCCTTTGCACTTAGGTCCCAGTCCTCCTTAAGGAGAGCTTAGGGGCTGGTGGGTTGCACACTGCCAAGGGCTCCAGCAGTGAGAATTCTGTCAGAGGGAAGGGAAGGGCAACTGCAGGGCTCCTCCAGCGGTTGCTTGGCCGCCCAGATTCAGCGCCACACGGAGAGCACCAGGCTCCCAGGGCCCCTGGCTGGGGTTTTCAGCCCCGCACACACGGAGGCTGATTCCTTGGGTGCCCAGAAAGTGTATGACAGACGTAGGTTCCCTAGCACTCTCCTCCCCAGCAGAGACATGTGCAGGTGTTTGGGGCCTGATCCTGCGTGTCTGGGTTCCTGCCCACAGCCCCAACTCAGGGGAAGCAGCCCTGAGGCAAGACCTGCTGGAGGAGCCCTGCGCCCCCGCCTGATAGGCGAGTGCACAGCCAGCAGGGAAGCGAGCCTCCTCGGGGGAAGAGGAGGCAGCAAGTCCCGTCAAGCTGAAATCCCTGCTTGCACGAAGCTAAGTGCGACTCCAGTACGGCAGATCTCTAGCTCTGTTCAGAGGCCCGATCTGGCAGAGTTCCTGGCACCAAGATGCTCTGCCATAGGCGAGCCTTGCGCAGACTTGCCTTGCTTTAAGGCTCCCTCCCAGGAAGGAGCAGGCTGTGTGAGCTCGGAAACGCCACTGGCGCCTTCCTGGCTTCAGCTCTACCCTGCCTTGCCTTTGCACTTAGGTCCCAAGCGTCCTTGAGGAGGGCTTAGGGGCTGGTGGGTTGCACACTGCCAAGGGCTCCAGCAGTGAAAGCTCTGTCAGAGGGAAGCGAAGGGCAACAGCAGGGCTCCTTCAGCGGTTCCTTGGCCGCCCAGACAAAGCTCCGCACGGAGAGCACCAGGTTCCAAGGGCCCCTGGCTGGGTTTTGCCCCCACACACTCCCAGAGGCTGACTCCGTGGGTGCCTAGAAAGTGTGTGAGAGACGTAGGTTCCCTAGCACTCTCCTCCCCAGCAGAGACATGTGCAGGTGGTTGGGGCCTGATCTGGGTTCCCGCCCACAGCCCAACTCAGGGGAAGCAGCCCCTGAGGCAAGACCTGCTGGAGGAGCCCTGCGCGCCCGCCTGATAGGCGAGAGCACAGCCAGCAGTGTAGCGAGCCTCCTCGGGAGAAGAGGAGGCAGCCGAGCCCAGTCAAGAGAAAAGCCCTGCTTGCACGGAGCTAAGTGCGCCTCCAGTACGGCAGAGCTCTAGCTCTGCTCAGAGCCCCGATCTGGCAGAGTTTCTGGCGCGAGGCTGCTCGCCGGGGCTCGCCTTGCCCAGACTTGCCTTGCTTTTAGGCTCCCTCCCCAGGAAGGAGCTGTCTGAGAGCCTGGGAGACGCCACTGGTGCCTTCCTTGCCTCAGCTCCAATCCTGCCTTGCCTTTGCACATAGGTGCCCAGTCGTTGGGGAGGGCTTAGGGGGTGGTGGGTTGCACACTGCCAAGGGCTTCAGCAGTGAGAGCTCTGTCAGAGGGAAGGGAAGGGCAACTGCAGGGCTCCTCCAGCGGTTTCTAGGCCGCCTAGAATCAGCGCCGCACCGAGAGCACCAGGCTCCCAGGGCCCCTGGCTGGGGTTTTCAGCCCCACACACGGAGGCTGATTCCTTGGGTGCCCAGAAAGTGTATGACAGACGTAGGTTCCCTAGCACTCTCCTCCCAGCAGAGACATGTGCAGGTGGTTGGGGCCTGATCCTGCGTGTCTGGGTTCCTGCCCACAGCCCCAACTCAGGGGAAGCAGCCCCTGAGGCAAGACCTGCTGGAGGAGCCCTGCGCCCCCGCCTGATAGGCGAGTGCACAGCCAGCAGGGAAGCGAGCCTCCTCGGGGGAAGAGGAGGCAGCCCAGCCCCGTCAAGAAAAGCCCTGCTTGCACGGAGCTAAGTGCGCCTCCAGTACGGCAGAGCTCTAGCTCTGCTCAGAGCCCCGATCTGGCAGAGTTCCTGGCGCGAGGCTGCTCTGCCGGGGCTAGCCTTGCCCAGACTTGCCTTGCTTTTAGGCTGCCTCTCCAGGAAGGAGCAGGCAGCAGGAGCCTGGGAGTCGCCACTGGCGCCTTTCTTGCCTCAGCTCCAATCCTGCCTTGCCTTTGCACTTAGGTCCCAGTCCTCCTTAAGGAGAGCTTAGGGGCTGGTGGGTTGCACACTGCCAAGGGCTCCAGCAGTGAGAATTCTGTCAGAGGGAAGGGAAGGGCAACTGCAGGGCTCCTCCAGCGGTTGCTTGGCCGCCCAGATTCAGCGCCACACGGAGAGCACCAGGCTCCCAGGGCCCCTGGCTGGGGTTTTCAGCCCGCACACACGGAGGCTGATTCCTTGGGTGCCAGAAAGTGTATGACAGACGTAGGTTCCCTAGCACTCTCCTCCCCAGCAGAGACATGTGCAGGTGTTTTGGGGCCTGATCCTGCGTGTCTGGGTTCCTGCCCACAGCCCCAACTCAGGGGAAGCAGCCCCTGAGGCAAGACCTGCTGGAGGAGCCCTGCGCCCCCGCCTGATAGGCGAGTGCACAGCCAGCAGGGAAGCGAGCCTCCTCGGGGGAAGAGGAGGCAGCAAGTCCCGTCAAGCTGAAATCCCTGCTTGCACGAAGCTAAGTGCGCTCCAGTACGGCAGATCTCTAGCTCTGTTCAGAGCCCGATCTGGCAGAGTTCCTGGCGCCAAGATGCTCTGGCCATAGGCGAGCCTTGCCAGACTTGCCTTGCTTTAAGGCTCCCTCCCAGGAAGGAGCAGGCTGTGTGAGCGCTGGAAACGCCACTGGCGCCTTCCTGGCTCAGCTCTACCCTGCCTTGCCTTTGCACTTAGGTCCAAGCCTTGAGGAGGGCTTAGGGGCTGGTGGGTTGCACACTGCCAAGGGCTCCAGCAGTGAAAGCTCTGTCAGAGGGAAGCGAAGGGCAACAGCAGGGCTCCTTCAGCGGTTCCTTGGCCGCCCAGACAAAGCTCCGCACGGAGAGCACCAGGTTCCAAGGGCCCCTGGCTGGGTTTTGCATCCCCACAGAGGCTGACTCCTGGGTGCCTAGAAAGTGTGTGAGAGACGTAGGTTCCCTAGCACTCTCCTCCCCAGCAGAGACATGTGCAGGTGGTTGGGGCCTTATCCTGCGTGTCTGGGTTCCCGCCACAGCCCAACTCAGGGGAAGCAGCCCCTGAGGCAAGACCTGCTGGAGGAGCCCTGCGCGCAGCATAGCGAGAGCCAGCCAGCAGTGTAGCGAGCCTCCTCGGGAGAAGAGGAGGCAGCCGAGCCGTCAAGAGGAAAGCCTGCTTGCACGGAGCTAAGTGGGCCTCCAGTACGGCAGAGCTCTAGCTCTGCTCAGAGCCCGATCTGGCAGAGTTCTGGCGCGAGGCTGCTCGGCCGGGGCTCGCCTTGCCAGACTTGCCTTGCTTTTAGGCTCCTCCCCAGGAAGGAGCTGTCTGAGCGAGCCTGGGAGACGCCACTGGTGCCTTCCTTGCCTCAGCTCCAATCCTGCCTTGCCTTTGCACATAGGTGCCAGGCGTCCTTGGGGAGGGCTTAGGGGTGGTGGGTTGCACACTGCCAAGGGCTTCAGCAGTGAGAGCTCTGTCAGAGGGAAGGGAAGGGCAACTGCAGGGCTCCTCCAGCGGTTCTTGGCCGCCTAGATCAGCGCCGCACGAGAGCACCAGGCTCCAGGGCCCTGGCTGGGTTTTCAGCCCGCACACACGGAGGCTGATTCCTTGGGTGCCAGAAAGTGTATGACAGACGTAGGTTCCCTAGCACTCTCCTCCCAGCAGAGACATGTGCAGGTGTTGGGGCCTGATCCTGCGTGTCTGGGTTCCTGCCCACAGCCCCAACTCAGGGGAAGCAGCCCCTGAGGCAAGACCTGCTGGAGGAGCCCTGCGCGCCCCGCCTGATAGGCGAGTGCACAGCCAGCAGGGAAGCGAGCCTCCTCGGGGGAAGAGGAGGCAGCCCAGCCCGTCAAAGTTGAAAGCCCTGCTTGCACGGAGCTAAGTGCGCCTCCAGTACGGCAGAGCTCTAGTCTGCTCAGAGCCCCGATCTGGCAGAGTTTGGCGCGAGGCTGCTCTGC
>NW_017218037.1:0-12143 GCF_001704415.2 Capra hircus | reverse complement strand
GAGAGAGAGAAAACAAAAACACTGAGAGATACACACAGACTGAGAAAGACGCACATACTGAAAGACACACACCCTTATACTGCGAGAGAAAGACACACAGACACACACACACTGAGAGAGACACACACACACATAGAAAAACACATACTGAGAAACACACACACTTAGTGAGACACACCAACACTGACAGAAAGACATACACACTGAAACACACACACACACTGAATGGGATGGAAACCCCAAGAGAGAGACACACCACTGAGAGAGATGCACACACACACACGTACACACTGAAAGAGAGAGACATTCACAAAGAGAGGGGTACACGTACACAGAGACAGACGCGGGCACTGAGAGAGAGGCACGCACACACAGAAACACACAGATTGAGGTAGAGACACAAACACTGAGACACACACACATACAGAGACACACACAGACACACACACTGGAGAAAGATGCACACACACACGTACACACTGAAAGAGAGAGACATTCACAAAGAGAGGGGTACACGTACACAGAGACAGACGCGGGCACTGAGAGAGAGGCACGCACACACAGAAACACACAGATTGAGGTAGAGACACAAACACTGAAACACACACACACACATACAGAGACACACACAGACACCCACACTGAGAGAGATACAAACACACTGAGAGAGACACACACACTGATATTGACACACATACACTGAGAGAGAGACAAAAAAAATCACTGAGAGAGATACACACACATTGAGAGACACACACACAGAGACAAACACACACTGAGACAGAGACAGACACACACTGATAGAGAGAAACATGTACACTGAGTGAGAGAAACACACATATTGAGAGGCACACATGCAGACAGTGACAGGGATGCACTCACTGAGAGAGACACACACACACTGAGAGATACATACACACGCACACACTGAGAGAGAGACCCACACAAACTGAGAGAGACACACACACTAAGATATGCAAACACTCGTTGAGAGTGAGACACAAATACACTGAGAGAGACACACACAAACCAATAGAGATGCACACATACTGAGATAAACACAAACCCACTGAGAGACACACACACACACACTGAATGGGTTGGAAACACTGAGGTAGACACACAAACACACTGAAACACACATACAGACACTGAAAGAGACACACACACATCCTGAGAGAGATACACGTGAACTGAGAGACACACACAGACGCATACAGAGACACACAAAGACACACTGTGAGAGATACAAACACAATGAGAGAGACACACACTGAAATTGATACATACACACTGAGAGAGACACACACACATACACTGAAAGACACATACACATATGCACAGACACACATACACAGTGAGACAGAGACACACACACTGAGAGACACACACTGAGATAGAGACACAAACTGAGAGAGACACACACATACAGTGAGAGAGACGCACATACTGAGACAGAGACACACACAGATACACACACTGAGAGACACACACACACAAGCATTGAGAAAGACACACACACTAAGAGATACACTTGGAGACACTGAGAGAGAGATACACACATTGAAAGAGACACACGCATGCACTGAGAGACACACAGATACAGAGAGAGACACAAACATAGAGAGACACACACACAGTAAGAGAGAAACATACAAAATGAGAGAAAATCACACACACTGAGAGACACACACACAGACACTGAATTGGATGGAAACACTGGGAGAGAGATAAACACACTGAGATACACACACAGACCTACCCATGACCACACACGAAGAGACACACACATACAGTGAGAGACACACACAATGAGAGGCAAAAAGACAGAGAGAGACATACACACACACACTCTCAGTTTGTGTGTGTGTCTTTCTCTCAGCGTGTGTGTTTCTCTCTCAATGTGTGTGTGTGTCTCTCTGTGCATTTTTCCCTCTCAGTGTGTGTGTCTCTAAGTGTGTGTGTGTCTCTAAGTGTGTGTGTGTATTTGTCAAGTGTGTGTGTCTCTCACATTGTTTGTCTTTCTGTATGTATGTCAGTGTGTGTGTGTCTCAGTGTGTTTGTCTCTGTGCTTGTGTTTCTCCCTCTGTGTGTGTGTGTCTCTCTCAGTGTGTGTTTGTTTCTCAGTGTGTGTGTTTTTCTCTCAGAGTGTGTATGTCTCTCTTAGTGTGTGTTTGTCTCTCTGTGTATGTGTTTCTCCCTCTCTCTGTGTGTGTTTGTCAGTGTGTGTGTTTCTCTCTCTCAGTGTGTATGTTTCTCTCCCTCTCATTGTGTGTGCGTCTCTGTCTGTATATGTCTGTCTCGGTGTGTGTGTGTCCCACTTTCAGTGTGTGTGTGTGTATCTCTTTGTGTGTTTCTCTCTCTCAGGGGGTGTGTCTCTCTTAGGGTGTGTGTGTCTGTGTGTGTGTCTCCCTGTGAGTTTGTGTGTGTCTCTTTCAGTGTTTGTGTATACCTCTCAGTGTGTGTGGCTCTCTCTCAGTTTCTGTGATTGTCTGTATGTCTCTCTCAGTGTGTGTGTGTCTCTCTCTCAGTGTGTGTATAACTCTCTCAGTGCCTGTGGGTCTCTCTCTCAGTTTGTGTGTATCTCTGTGTGTGTCTCTCAGTGTGTGTCTCACTCTCAGTGTGTGTGTGTTTTGGTGTGTGTGTGTGTGTCTCTCAGCATCTGGGTGTGTGTGTCTCTCAGTGTGTTTGTCTCACTCTCAGTCTGTGTGTGTCACACTCATTCTGTGTGTCTCTCTCAGTGTGTATGTGTCACTTTCTAAGTGTGTGTGCGTCTCTGTGTCTGTTTGTGACTCTCAGTATGTGTGTCTCTCCCTCAGTGTGTGCATCCCTCTCATTATGTGTATGTTTCTCTCAGTGTGTAGGTTTCTCTATCAGATTGTGTGTCTCTCTCTCAGTGTGTGTGTATCTCTCTCAATCTGTGCATCTGTGTGTGTGTCTCTCTCTCAGTGTGCCTGTGTTTCTCTGATTGTGTATCTTTCTCTATCAGTGTGTTTGTCTCTCAATGTGTGTATCTCTCTCAATTTGTGTGTGTCTCTCAGTGTGTGTATCTCTCTCTCTCAATGTGTCTGTCTCTCTGTGAGTTTGTGTGTGTGTCTCTCAGTGTATTTGGGTCTCTTTCTCAGTGTGTTCATATCTCTCTCTCAGTGTGGGTGTGTCTCTCAATGTGTGTGTCTCTGTTTGTGTGTGTGTGTAGGTGTCTTACAGTGTGTTTGTGTCTCACTCTCAGTATATGTGTATGTCTCTGTATCAGTATGTGTTTCTCTCTCTCAGTGTGTATGTTTCTCTCTGTATGCTGCGTATTTGTCTCTCTTATTGTGTGTGTCTCTCACTTTGTATGTGTGTCTCTCTCTCTCAGTGTGTGTTTCTCTCTCTAAATGTGTGTGTATCTGTGTGTCTCTTGCTGAGTGTGGGTGTCTCTCAGTATGTGGGTCGCTCTCTCAGTGTGCCTGTCTGTCTCTCAGTGTGTGTGTCTCACTCTCAGTGTGTGTGTGTCTCTCTGTGTGCATGTTTCTCCCTGTGTGTGTGTGTGTCAGTGTGTGTGTGTTTCTCTCTCTCAATGTGTATGTTTCTCTCTCTCATTGTGTGTGTCTTTCTCTCTGCATATGTCTGTCTCTCACTGTGTGTTTGTCTCTCTCTCAATGTGTGTGTCTCTCTCTGTGTGTTTGTATGTGTGTGTCAGTGTGTGTCTTTTTCTCTCTAAGTGTGTGTGTCTCTGTGTGTCTCTTTCTGTGGGTGTCTCTCAGTGTGTGTTTGTGTCTCTTTCAGTGTGTGTGTGTCTGTTTCTCAGTATGTGTGTCTCTGTTTCAGTGTCTATGTTTCTCTCAGTGTGTGTGGGTCTCTATCAGTTTGTGTGTGTGTGTCTTTCAGTGTTGTGTGTGTCTGTCTCAGTGTGTCTGTGTGTGTTTCTGTGTGTGCGAATACTGCTCCGTGTTTGTGTCTGTCTCTCAGTGTGTGCAACACTTTCAGTATGTGTGTCTTTTCATCTCACAGTGTGTGTGTTTTTCTTTCTCTCAGTGTGTAAGGTTCTCTCTGTGTGAGTGTGTCTATATGTCTCTCTCTGTGTTTCTCTCAGTGTGTGGTGTGTCTCTTCCAGTGTGTGTGTTTCCTTCTCTCAATGTGTATATTTCTAAGTTTGTGTGTCTCATTCTCAGTGGCTGTGTGTCTCAGTATGTGTGTATCTGTCACTCAGTGTGTGTCTATGTGGGTCTCTCTTTGTGTGTGAGTGTCTGTGTGTCTTTGTGTGTAAGTGTGTGTGTCTCTCAGTGTGTGTGTGTGTCTCTCTCAGTTTGTGTGGGTCTCTTTCTCAGTGTGTGTCTCTCTCTGTTTGCATTTGTCTCTCAGTGTGTGTGTGTGTGTGCGTGCATCTCTCAGTGTGTGTGTCTCTCTCAGTGAGTGCATCCCTGTCACTGTATGTGTGTCTCTCAGTGTGAGTGTGTTTCTCTCTGTGTGTATGTTTCTCTCTCATTAAGTGTCTCTCTCAGTGTGTGAGTGTCTCTCTCTGTATGTTTGTGTCTCACAGTGTGTGTTTGTGTCCGTCTCAGTGTGTGTGTGCAGCTCGCTAAGTTTGTTTGTGTAGGTGACTCAGTGTGTGTGTTTCTCTGTATGTGTGTATAACTCTGTCACTGTCTGTATGTTTGTCAGTGTGTCTCTCTCAGTGTGTGTGGGTTTCTCTCTCAGTGTGTGTGTGTCTCTATGTGTATCTCTCCCAGTGTCTGTGTGTGTGTCTTTCAGTGTGTTTGTGTCTCTTTCAGTGTGTTTGTGTCTCTTTCAGTGTGTTTGTCTCTCAGTGTGTGTGGGTCTATCTCAGTGTGTGTGTGTCTCTCACTAAGGGTGTGTGTGTGTCTGTCAGTGTGTGTGTGTCTCCCTCAGTGACTGTGTATGTCTCTCTATGTCAGTGTGTGTGTCTCTCTCAGTGTGTGTGCATCTCTGTGTGTGTGTCTCTCTCAGTGTATGTGTGTGTGACTCTTTTTGTGTGTGTGTCTCTCTCTCAGTATGTGTTCTATGTGTGTCTCTCTCAGTGTGTGTGCCTCTCTCTCTCAGTGTCTGTGTGTGTGTGTCTCAGTGCGTGTGTCTCTCTCTCGGGGTGTCTGTGTCTCTCTCTGTGTTTCTCCCTCTCTCGGTATGTATGTCTCTCTCAGTGTGTGTGTCTATCTCTCAGTGTGTGTGTTGTGTTTTCCCTTTCTCAGTTTGTGTCTCTCTGTCAGTGTGTCTGTCCTTGTCAGTGTGTGCATGTGTCTCTCAGTTTGTGTGTTTCTCTTTCTCATTGGGTATATTTATGTCTTATAAATACAGAGACTGGGTAAGTCTCTCTCAGTGTGTTTCTGTCAATCATGTGTGTGTCTCACTGACTGTGTGTGTGCTTCTTTCTCTCAGTGTGTATATTTCTAACTCAGTGTGTGTGTGTATCAGTGTCTGTGTGTCTCTCTTTCAGTGTGTGTCTGGGAGTCTCTCTTTCAGTGTGTGTCACTCAGTTTGTGTGTTTCTCTCTCTCAGTGTGTGATTCTCTCACTCTGTGTGTGTGTGTGTCTTTCGCAGTGTGTGTGTCTCTCTCAATGTGGGTATTTCTGTGTGTCTCTATGAGTCTGTATGTGGGTGTCTCTCAGTGTGTGTTTGTGTCTCTCTCAATGTGTGTCCCTCTTTCATGGTATGTCAGTGATTCCATTCCAGTGTGTGTGTGTGTCTCTGTCACTGTGTCTGTCTCTCTCAGTATGTGTGTGTCTCTCTATCAGTGTTTGTCTGTGTTTCTCCTCTCATTGTGTATGTCTCTGTGTGTGTGTCTCAGTGTTTGTATGTGCCTCTCTCTCAGTGTGTGTGTCTCTGTATGTCTGTGGGTGTGTGTGGTCTCTCTTAGTGTATGTGTGTTTCTAGCTCAGTGTGTGTGCCTCTGTATGTGTGTGGTCTCTCTCTCAGTGTGTGTCTGTGTGTGTCTGTGAATCTCTGTGTATCTGTCAGTGTGTGTGTGTCCCTCTCTCATTGTGTGCCTCTCTCAGTGTGCATGTGTGTGTATCTCTCTCACAGTGTGTGTGTCTCTCTGTCTCTGTGTGTGAATTTCTGTGTGTTTCTCTCTCTCAGTGTCTGTGTGTGTGTGTGTCTCACTGTGTGTGTCTGTATTTCAGTGTTGTGTGACTCACTCTGTATGTGTGGGTCTCTTTCTCTCAGTTTGTGTTTATGTCGCTCTTTGAGTGTGTTTGTGTGTCCCTCATGTATGTGGCTCTCTCAGTGTGTGTGTCTCTGTCTCATTGTGTGTTTCTCTGTCTCATTGTGTGTGTCTGTGTGTGTGTGTCTGTCTCCGGTTTTGTGTGTGTGTGCCTCTCTCCCAGTGTCTTTGTCTCTGTGTTTCTGTGTGTGTGGCCTCTCTCTTGGTGTGTATATCTGTCTCTCTCAGTATGTGTGTCTGTCAGTGTGTCTGTATCTCTCTCTGTGTGTGTCTTTCATTGTATGTGTATCTGTGTGTGTGTGAACCTCACAGTGTGTGTTTATCTCAGCGTGTGAGTCTCTCTCAGTTTGTGTCATTCTGTATCTCTCAGTGTGTATTTCTCTCTCTCAGTGTGTGTCTGTCAATGTGTGTGACTCTCTCACAGTGTGTATTTGTGTATCTCAGTGGTGTGTGTGTCTCTATATATGTATGTGTCTCTCAGTGCATGGGTGTCCCTCTCAGTGTTTTTGTGTGTCTCTGTCCCATTGTGTGTTTCTCTCTCTCATTGTGTGTGTCTCTGTTTGTCTCTGTGTGTGTATCTCTCAGTGTTTCTGTGTGTATGTGGTCTCTCTCTCAGTGTGTATGTCTGTTTCTCTCAGTGTGTGCATGTGTGTGTCTCTTAGTGTGTGTGTATTTCTCTCTCAGTGTGTGTGTCTCTGTGTGTGTTTGTCTCTCAGTGTTTGTGTATGTGTGTCTCTCTCTAAGTAGAGAAGACAATGGCACCCCCACTCCAGTACTCTTGCCTGTAAAGTCACATCGACAGAGGAGCCTAGTAGGCTACAGTCCATTGGGTCCCTAAGAGTCGGACACAACTGAGCGACTTTCCTTTCACTTTTCACTTTCATGTATTGGAGAAGGAAATGGCAACCCACTCCAGTGTTCTTGCCTGGAGAATCCCAGGGACAGGGGAGCCTGGTGGTCTGCCTATTATGGGATCACACAGAGTTGAACATGAATGAAGCACCTTAGCAGCAGCAACAGCAGCAGCAGCTCTTTCTTAAGTGTCTGGGTCTCTGTATGTCTCTGTGTGTGTGTGTCTCTCTCTCAGTGTGTGAGTGTCTGTCTCGCAGTGTGTGTATCTATCAGTATGTGTGTCTCTGTCATTGTGTGAATTTCTCTCAGTGTTTGTGTGTCTCACTCAGTGTGTGTTTCTCTCAGTATGTGTCTCTCTCTCACAGTGGCTGTGTGTGTGTGTGTCTCTCTCTTCAGTGTGTTGCGTGAATATGTCTCTATATGTGTGTATCTCTCAGTGTGTGTGTCTCTCTCTCAATGTGTCTATGTGTCTCTCTAAATGTGTGTCTGTATGTGTGTGTGTGTGTCTCTCAGTGTGTGTGTGGTCTCTCTCACTGTGTGTCTGTGTCTCTCTCACTGTGTGGGTCTCTGTCTCAGGGCTGTGTTCACTCTCTCAGTGTTTCCTTCCCATTTAGTGAGTGTGTGTGTGTGTCTCTCAGTGTGTCTGTGTCTCTCTCTGTATGTGTGTGTCTTTCATGGTGTGTGTATCTCTGTGTGTGTGTGACCCTCACTGTATGTGTTGTGTTTGTCTCAGTGTGTGAGTCTCTCTCAGTCTGTGTCATTATGTATCTCCCAGTGTGTATTTCTCTCTCTCAGTGTGCATATGTGGCTGTCTCTCTCACAGTGTGTGTCTCTCAGTCTGTGTGTGTGAATTTCTGTGTGTTTCTCTCTCTCAATGTCTGTGTGCGTGTCTTTCACTGTGTGTGTCTGTATTTCAGTGTGTGTGTGTCTCACTCTGTATGTGTGGGTCTCTCTTTTTCTCAGTTTGTGTGTATGTGGCTCTTTGAGTGTGTTTGGTGTGTCTCTCATGTATGTGGCTCTTCTCAGTGGTATTTGTGTGTCTCTGTCTCGTGTTTTTCTTTGGTCTCATTGTGTGTTTCTCTCTCTCATTGTGTGTGTCTCTGTGTGTGTCTCAATGTTTGTGTGTGTCTCTCTCTCATTGTCTGTGTCTCTGTGTCTCTGTGTGTGTGTGTGGTCTCTCTCTCAGTGTGTGTGTGTTTCTACCTCAGTGTGTATGCCTCTGTGTGTGTGTCTCAGTTCTTTCTGTGTGTGTCTGTGTATCTGTGTGTGTCTGTCAGTGGTGTGTGTCCCTCTCTCGTTGTGTGCCTCTCTCTCAGGGTGCATGTGTGTGTGTCCCTCTCACAGTGTGTGTGTCTCTCTGTCTCTGTGTGTGAATTTCTGTGTATTTCTCTCTCTCAGTGTCTGTGTGTGTCTCTCACTGTGTGTGTCTGTATTTCAGTGTGTGTCTCTCACTCTGTATGTGTGCGTCTCTCTTTCTCTCAGTTTGTGTGTATGTGGCTTTTTCAGTGTGTTTGTGTGTCTCTTTCTCATTGTGTGTTTCTCTGTCTCATTGTGTGTGTCTATGTGTGTGTGTTTGTCTCTCAGGTTTTGTGTGTGCATGTCTCTCTCCCAGGGTCTATGTCCTGTGTGTCTGTTGTGTGGCCTCTCTCTCAGTGTGTATGTCTGCCTCTCTCAGTGTGTGTGTCTCTCAGGGTATTTGTGTCTCTCTCTGTATGGGTGTGTCTTAATTGTGTGTGTATCTCTGTGTGTGTGACCCTCTCATTATGTGTGTGTTTGTCTCAGCATGTGATTCTCTCTCCGTTTTTGTCCTTATGTATCTCTCAGTGTGTATTTCTCTCTCTCACTGTGTGTGTCTCTCAATGTGTGTGTCTCTCTCACAGTGTGTATTTGTGTATCTCAGTGTGTGTATGTGTCTCTCAGTGTGTGTTGTGTCTCTCTCTATATGTGTGTGTCTCTCAGTGTGTGTGTCTCTCTCAGTGTTTTTGTGTGTCTCCATCCCATTGCGTTGTTTCTCTCTCTCATTGTGTGTGTCTCTGTTTGTCTCTATGTGTGTGGTCTCTCCAGTGTTCCTGTGTATGTGTTTCTTTCTCAGTGTCTGTGTGTCTGTGTGTGTGTGGTCTCTCTGTCAGTGTGTATGTCTGTTTCTCTCAGTGTGTGTGTGTGTGTGTGTGTCTCTTAGTGTGTGTGTATTTCTCTCTCAGTAAGTGTGTCTCTGTGGCGTGTTTGTCTCTCAGTGTTTGTGTGTATGTGTCTCTCTAAGCGGAGAAGGCAACGGCACCCCACTCCAGTACTCTTGCCTGTAAAATCCCATCGACAGAGGAGCCTAGTAGGCTACAGTCCATTGGGTCGCTAAAGTCAGACACAGCTGAGTGACTTCCCTTTCACTTTTCACTTTCATGCATTGGAGAAGGAAATGGGCAACCCACTCCAGTGTTCTTGCCAGGAGAATCCCAGGGGGCAAGGGAATCTGGTGGTCTGCCTTTTACTGGATCACACAGAGTTGAACATGAATGAAGTGACTTAGCCAGCAGCAGCAGCAGCAGCAGCTCTCTAAAGTGTCTGGGTCTCTGTGTGTCTGTGTGTGTGTGTGGGTCTCTCTCTCAGTGTATGAGTGTCTGTCTCTCAGTGTGTGTATCTATCAGTATGTGTGTCTCTGTCATTGTGTGAATTTCTCTCAGTGTTTGTGTGTCTCGCTCAGTGTGTGTTTCTCTCAGTGTGTATCTCTCTCACAGTGTCTCTGTGTGTTCTCAGTGTGTGTGTCTCTCTCAGTGTGTGCATGAATCTCTCTCTATATGTGTGTGTCTCTCAGTGTGTGTGTGTCTCTCAGTGTGTGTGTGTGTCTCTCAATGTGTCTGTGTGTGTGTCTCTCAGTGTGTGTGTGTCTCTCTCACTGTGTGGGCCTCTGTCTCAGGGTGCGTTCACTCTCTCAGTGTTTCCTTCCCATTTAATGTGAGTATGTGTGTGTCTCTCAGTGTGTCTGTGTCTCTCTCTCTGTGTGTCTTTCATGGTGTGTGTATCTGTGTGTGTGTGACCCTCTCAGTATGTGTGTGTTTGTCTCAGTGTGTGTGTCTCACTCTCAGTGTGTGAGTCTCTCTCAGTTTGTGTCATTATGTATCTCCCAGTGTGTATTTCTCTCTCAGTGTGTGTGTTTCAGTGTGTGTGTCTCTCACACAGTGTGTTTTTGTATCTTCAGTGTGTGAGTGTCTCTTAGTGTGTGTCTCTCTCAAGTGTGTGTTGTGTCTCTCTCTGTATGTGTGTATCTCTCAGTGTGATGTGTGTCTGCTCTCTGTGTGATGTGTCTCTCTCTGTATGTGTGCTGTCTTCTGCTTCCAGTGTGTGTGTGTGTGTCTTTCTCAATAATGTGAGTCTCTTTCGCAGAGTGTGTCAGTCTCTCAGTGATTCATCCCATTCAGTGTTTTTTTGGTCTCTCAGTAGTGTGTGTGTCTCTCTCTGTATGTGTGTGTCTCTCTGTGTAGCATGTATCTCCCTTCCCAGTGTGTGTGTCTCCCTCTCCGGTGTGTGTTGTATCTCTCTCAGTATGTGCGTGTCTCTCTCTCAATGTGAATGTCCCCTATCTCAGTGTTTGTTTGGGTCTCTCTCTCTCTCTCAGTGCTGATGTTGTGTCTCACTATCAGTTTGTTTGAGTCTGTCTCTCAGTGTGTGTGGCTCTCTCAGTGTGATGTGTGTGTCCCATTGTCTCATTGTGTGTTTCCTCTCTTCATTGTGTATTGTCTCTGTGAGTGTGTCTCAGTGTTTGTGTGTATGTCTCAGTGTTTCTCTCAGTGTGTGTCTCTTCCTCAGTGTCTGTGTCTCTGTGTGTCTGTGTGTGCTCCTCTTTTCAAGTGAATGTAATGTCTCTGCTCCTCATCTATAAGTAGTGTGTGATCCATCTGTCTGATGTGTGAATCTCGTCCAGTGTGGTCTGTGTCTCTTCTATCCGTCTCTCTTCTCCGTGTGATATGGGTGTGTCTTTTCAATTGTGTTTGATATCCGTACCGACATCAACCCATCGCTCACATCATCACCGCCGTCCGGAGTTGTAGGTTGTGTACCACTTACCTCGAGATTATATTATGTAGTGTTTGTCATCAGCGGTAAGTGATTCTCTTCTCAGTTTTGATATAGTGACTTTACTTGTGACTTTCAAGTGTGATAATATTCTATAGTATGTGATGATACCCGTCAAGTGTGTGTAGTCATACTACGTCAATAAGTCCTCACATCTCTCTCAATGTATGTGTTTTGAGTCGTAGCTTCGCGATCCCTAGTTAAATGTGTGTTTCTCTTCTCAATCATTTCTAATCCTCCCTAGCAGTGAATTTTTGGTTCTAGAGTGGGTCTCCCTGGTCCCAGTCGGGGTTCGGTGTTTCTCCGCAATCCCGTCATGCATGATGTGTGTGTCTCATGGTTGTCTCTCGTGGTGTGTGTCTCTCCAGTGTTTCTGTGTGTAGGTGGGTTGTCCTCAGTGGTCTGTGGTGTCATTGCACATGTGGTCTCTCTGTCAAGTGTGCTATGTCTGTTTCTCTACAGTGGTGCAGGTGTGTGTCTCTCAGTGTGTGTAGTATTTCTCCACTCTACAGTGTGGGTGTGTTCTAGTGCGTGTTTGTCTCCTGCCAGTGTTTGTGTGTAGGTGTACTCTCTAAAGCAAGAGGCAGAGTGGCAGCCGCCACTAGCCAGTACTCTCCCGCACTCGTAAATCACATTGACTGGGAGGAGGCCTAGTAAAGCCCTACCAGTCCCATTGGGATCGCTAAGAGTAGGGACACAATGAGTTGAACTTTCCCTTTCACAATTTTCACTTCAATGCCATTGGAAGGAAGGTAAATGGCAAGCCCAGCTCACAGTGTTCTTGCAGGAGAATCCAGGGACGGCGACTGTACTGGAAAGACCCTAGGTGGTCCCTTTACCTCGGTCACAGCAGAGTTTGAGCATTGAATCGAAAGCGACTTAGCAGGCATGCAAGCGAACAGCTCTTCTCTAAAGTGTGCTTGGTCTGCCTGTTTGTTAATATCCTAAGTAGTTGGTGTGTGGGTCTTCGTTTCTCTAGTTTGGTGAGTGTTACTCTCAGTGTTTTGTTTATCCATTCTATACAGTGTGCTGTGTCTCTTGTCATTCGTTGTGAACTTTTCTC